>NC_069501.1:1250665552-1250818052 GCF_027579735.1 Bombina bombina | reverse complement strand
ATATGTATGTCTAAATATGAGTATGTGTGTATATATATTTACATGTCTAAATATGTGTATATATGTATATCTAAGTATGTGTGTATATATACATGTCTATTTATGTGTATATATGTATGTCTAAATATGTGTATGTGTGTATATATACATGTCTAAATATGTGTATATATGTATGTCTAAATATGTGTATATATGTATGTCTAAATATGTGTATGTGTGTATATATACATGTCTATTTATGTGTATATATGTATGTCTAAATATGTGTATTTGTGTATATATATTTACATGTCTAAATATGTGTATATATGTATGTCTAAATATGTGTATATATGTATGTCTAAATATGTGTATGTGTGTATATATACATGTCTATTTATGTGTATATATGTATGTCTAAATATGTGTATGTGTGTATATATATTTACATGTCTAAATATGTGTATATATGTATATCTAAATATGTCTGTATATATACATGTCTAAATATGTGTATATATGTATGTCTAAATATGTGTATGTGTGTATATATATGTACATGTCTAAATATGTGTATATATGTATGTCTAAATATGTGCATGTGTGTATATATATTTACATGTCTAAATATGTGTATATATGTATGTCTAAATATGACTATGTGTGTATATATATTTACATGTCTAAATATGTGTACATATGTATATCTAAGTATGTGTGTATATATACATGTCTATTTATGTGTATATATGTATGTCTAAATATGAGTATGTGTGTATATATATTTACATGTCTATATATGTGTATATATGTATGTCTAAATATGTGTATGTGTGTATATATATTTACATGTCTATATATGTGTATATATGTATGTCTAAATATGAGTATGTGTGTATATATATTTACATGTCTATATATGTGTATATATGTATGTCTAAATATGAGTATGTGTGTATATATATTTACATGTCTAAATATGTGTATATATGTATATCTAAGTACTGTATGTGTGTATATATACATGTCTATTTATGTGTTTATATGTATGTCTAAATATGTGTATGTGTGTATATATATTTACATGTCTAAATATGTGTATATATGTATGTTTTAATATGTGTATATATGTATGTCTAAATATGTGTATATATGTATGTCTAAATATGTATATATGTATGTCTAAATATGTGTATATATGTATGTCTAAATATGTGTATGTGTATATATACATGTCTAAATATGTGTATGTGTGTGTATATATACATGTCTATATATGTGTATATGTATATCTAAATATGTGTATATATATATACATGTCTATTTATTTGTATATATGTGAGTCTAAATATGTGTATGTGTGTATATATACATGTCTAAATATGCATGTGTGTGTGTATATATACATGTCTATATGTGTGTATATATACATGTCTAAATATGTGTATGTGTGCATTTATATATGTCTATATATGTGTATATATGTATGTCTAACTCTAAATATGTGTATGTTTGTATATATATTTACATGTCTATATATGTGTATATATGTATGTCTAAATATATGAATGTGTGTATTTATACATGTCTATATATGTGTATATTTGTATATCTAAATATGTGAATGTGTGTATATACATGTCTATATATGTGTATATATGTATGTCTAAATATGTGAATGTGTGTATTTATACATGTCTATATATGTGTATATTTGTATATCTAAATATGTGAATGTGTGTATAAATACATGTCTATATATGTGTATATATGTATGTCTAAATATGTGTATGTGTGTGTATATACATGTCTATATATGTGTATATATGTATGTCTAAATATGTGTATGTGTGTGTATAAATACATGTCTATATATGTGTATATATGTATGTCTAAATATGTGTATGTGTGTGTATATACATGTCTATATATGTGTATATATGTATGACTAAATATGTGTATGTGTGTATTTATACATGTCTATATATGTGTATATATGTATGTCTAAATATGTGTATGTGTGTGTATATACATGTCTATATATGTGTATATATGTATATCTAAATATGTGTATGTGTGTATTTATACATGTCTATATATGTGTATATATGTATATCTAAATATGTGTATGTGTATGTATAAATACATGTCTATATATGTGTATATATGTATGTCTAAATATGTGTATGTGTGTGTATATACATGTCTATATATGTGTATATATGTATGTCTAAATATGTGTATGTGTGTATATATACATGTCTAAATATGTGTATGTGTGTGTATATATACATGTCTATATATGTGTATATATGTATGTCTAAATATGTGAATGCGTGTATTTATACATGTCTATATATGTGTATATTTGCATATCTAAATATGTGAATGTGTGTATATACATGTCTATATATGTGTATATTTGTATATCTAAATATGTGAATGTGTGTGTATATACATGTCTATATATGTGTATATATGTATGTCTAAATATGTGTATGTGTGTGTATATACATGTCTATATATGTGTATATATGTATGTCTAAATATGTGTGTGTGTATATACATATCTATATGTATGTCTAAATATGTGTATGTGTGTGTATATACATGTCTATATATGTGAATGTGTGTATAAATACATGTCTATATATGTGTATATATGTATGTCTAAATATGTGTATGTGTGTGTATATACATGTCTAAATATGTGTATGTGTGTCTATATATACATGTCTATATATGTGTATATATGTATGTCTAAATATGTGTATGTGTGTGTATATACATGTCTATATATGTGTATATATGTATGTCTAAATATGTGTATTTGTGTGTATATATACATGTCTATATATGTGTATATATGTATATCTAAATATGTGTATGTGTGTATATATACATGTCTATTTATTTGTATATATGTGAGTCTAAATATGTGTATGTGTGTATATATACATGTCTAAATATGTGTATATATGTATGTCTAACTCTAAATATGTGTATGTGTGTATATATATTTACATGTCTATATATGTGTATATATGTATGTCTAAATATGTGAATGTGTGTATTTATACATGTCTATATATGTGTATATATGTATGTCTAAATATGTGTATGTGTGTGTATATACATGTCTATATATATATGTATATATGCATGTCTAAATACAGGGAGTGCAGAATTATTAGGCAAATGAGTATTTTGACCACATCATCCTCTTTATGCATGTTGTCTTACTCCAAGCTGTATAGGCTCGAAAGCCTACTACCAATTAAGCATATTAGGTGATGTGCATCTCTGTAATGAGAAGGGGTGTGGTCTAATGACATCAACACCCTATATCAGGTGTGCATAATTATTAGGCAACTTCCTTTCCTTTGGCAAAATGGGTCAAAGGAAGGACTTGACAGGCTCAGAAAAGTCAAAAATAGTGAGATATCTTGCAGAGGGATGCAGCACTCTTAAAATTGCAAAGCTTCTGAAGCATGATCATCGAACAATCAAGCATTTCATTCAAAATAGTCAACAGGATCACAAGAAGCGTGTGGAAAAACCAAGGCGCAAAATAACTGCCCATGAACTGAGAAAAGTCAAGCGTGCAGCTGCCACTTGCCACCAGTTTGGCCATATTTCAGAGCTGCAACATCACTGGAGTGCCCAAAAGCACAAGGTGTGCAATACTCAGTGACATGGCCAAGGTAAGAAAGGCTGAAAGACGACCACCACTGAACAAGACACACAAGCTGAAACGTCAAGACTGGGCCAAGAAATATCTCAAGACTGATTTTTCTAAGGTTTTATGGACTGATGAAATGAGAGTGAGTCTTGATGGGCCAGATGGATGGGACCGTGGCTGGATTGGTAAAGGGCAGAGAGCTCCAGTCCGACTCAGACGCCAGCAAGGTGGAGTACTGGTTTGGGCTGGTATCATCAAAGATGAGCTTGTGGGGCCTTTTCGGGTTGAGGATGGAGTCAAGCTCAACTCCCAGTCCTACTGCCAGTTTCTGGAAGACACCTTCTTCAAGCAGTGGTACAGAAAGAAGTCTGCATCCTTCAAGAAAAACATGATTTTCATGCAGGACAATGCTCCATCACACGCGTCCAAGTACTCCACAGCATGGCTGGCAAGAAAGGGTATAAAAGAAGAAAATCTAATGACATTGCCTCCTTGTTCACCTGATCTGAACCCCATTGAGAACCTGTGGTCCATCATCAAATGTGAGATTTACAAGGAGGGAAAACAGTACACCTCTCTGAACAGTGTCTGGGAGGCTGTGGTTGCCGCTGCACGCAATGTTGATGGTGAACAGATCAAAACACTGACAGAATCCATGGATGGCAGGCTTTTGAGTGTCCTTGCAAAGAAAGGTGGATATATTGGTCACTGATTTGTTTTTGTTTTGTTTTTGAATGTCAGAAATGTATATTTGTGAATGTTGAGATGTTATATTGGTTTCACTGGTAAAAATAAATAATTGAAATGGGTATATATTTGTTTTTTGTTAAGTTGCCTAATAATTATGCACAGTAATAGTCACCTGCACACACAGATATCCCCCTAAAATAGCTATAACTAAAAACAAACTAAAAACTACTTCCAAAACTATTCAGCTTTGATATTAATGAGTTTTTTGGGTTCATTGAGAACATGGTTGTTGTTCAATAATAAAATTAATCCTCAAAAATACAACTTGCCTAATAATTCTGCACTCCCTGTATGTGTATGTGTGTGTATAAATACATGTCTATATATGTGTATATATGTATGTCTAAATATGTGTATGTGTGTGTATATACATGTCTATATATGTGTATATATGTATGTCTAAATATGTGAATGTGTGTGTATATACATGTCTATATATGTGTATATATGTATGTCTAAATATGTGAATGTGTGTGTATATATACATGTCTATATATGTGTATATATGTATGTCTAAATATGTGTATGTGTGTATATATACATGTCTAAATATGTGTATGTGTGTGTATATATACATGTCTATATATGTGTATATATGTATATCTAAATATGTGTATGTGTGTATATATACATGTCTATTTATGTGTATATATGTATATCTAAATATGTGTATGTGTGTATATATACATGTCTATTTATTTGTATATATGTGAGTCTAAATATGTGTATGTGTGTATATATACATGTCTAAATATGTGTATATATGTATGTCTAACTCTAAATATGTGTATGTGTGTATATATATTTACATGTCTATATATGTGTATATATGTATGTCTAAATATGTGAATGTGTGTATTTATACATGTCTATATATGTGTATATATGTATGTCTAAATATGTGTGTGTGTGTATATATACATGTCTATTTATTTGTATATATGTGAGTCTAAATATGTGTATGTGTGTATATATATTTACATGTCTATATATGTGTATATATGTATGTCTAAATATGTGAATGTGTGTGTATATACATGTCTATATATGTGTATATATGTACAGTATCTCACAAAAGTGAGTACACCCCTCACATTTTTTGTAAATATTTTATTATATCTTTTCATGTGACAACACTGAAGAAATTACACTTTGTTACAATGTAAAATAGTGAAGTTGCTACTCTTTTACTCCTCTATGATGACATCACGGAGCTGGTGGATGTTAGAGACCTTGCGCTCCCCCACCTTCCGTTTAAATGATGACCCACAGATGCTCTGAAGGGTTTAGGTCTGGAAACATGGTTGGCCAGTCCATCACCTTTATGCTCAGCTTCATTAGCAAGGCAGTGGTCTTCTTGGAGGTGTGTTTGCGGTCGTTATCATGTTGGAATACTGCCCTGTGGCCCAGTCTCCGAAGGAAGGGGATCATGCTCTGCTTCAGTATGTCACAGTACATGTTGGCATTCATGGTTCCCTCAATGAACTGTAGCTCCCCAGTGCCGGCAGCACTCCTCACCTGGTTGCCGCCACACAAGCTTGACACCATCTGAACCTAATATGCTTATTTTGGTCTTATCAGACCACAGGACATGGTTCCAGTAATCCATGTCCTTAGTCTGCTTGTCTTCAGCAAACTGTTTGCAGGCTTTCTGGTGCATCATCTTTAGAAGAGGCTTCCTTCTGGGACGACAGCCATGCAGACCAATTTGATGCAGTGTGTGGCGTATGGTCTGAGCACTGACAGGCTGACCCCCCCCCCCCACTCCTTCAACCACTGCAGCAATGCTGGCAGCACTCATACATCTATTTCCCAAAGACAACCTCTGGATATGACGCTGACCATGTGCACTCAACTTCTTTGGTCGGTCATGGCGAGGCCTGTTCTGAGTGGAACCTGTCCTGTGAAACCGCTGTATGGTCTTGCCCACCGTGCTGCAGCTCAGTTTCAGGGTCTTGGCAATCTTCTTATAGCCTAGGCCATCTTTATGTAGAGCAACAATTCTTTTTTTCAGATCCTTTTTGCCATGAGGTGCCATGTTGAACTTCCAGTGAACAGTATGAGAGGGTGTGAGAGTGATAACACCAAAATTAACCTGCTCCCCATTCACACCAAGACCTTGTAACACTAACGAGTCAAATGACACCGGGGAGGGAAAATGGCTAATTTTAGCCAATTTGGACATTTCTACTTAGGGGTGTACTCACTTTTGTTGCCAACGGTTTAGACATTAATTGTTGTGTGTTGAGTTATTTTGAGGGGACAGCAAATTACACTGTTATACAGGCTGTACACTCACTACTTTACATTGTAGCAAAGTGTCATTTCTTCAGTGTTGTCACATGAAAAGATATAATAAAATGTTTACAAAAATGTGAGGGGTGTACTCACTTTTGTGAGATACTGAATGTCTAAATATGTGTGTGTATATATATTTACATGTCTATATATGTATGTCTAAATATGTGTATGTGTGTATACATGTGTATTTATATGTTTATATGTGTAAATGTGTAGTGCACACATACATACATATACACACATATACCTTGAAACATGCAATATCATTTTTAATTAATTTTAAAATGTTTTTAATGTAAATACTTGAAATTCTTATATATATATATATATATATATGTGTGTATGTATATTTTCATATAGATATGTATTTTATAAAAAATAATTATATATATATGTGTATATACTGTATATATAGATATATAGATATATGTGTGTGTATATTTTCATATAGATATGTATTTTATAAAAAAAATAATTATATATATGTGTATATACTGTATATATAGATATATAGATATGTGTGTGTGTGTATTTATATAGATATAAAGGTATAGATACATATTTTACAAAAACAATGATATATATACATATATATAAAAAAAAAACACATTTTACTCTATGTGAAGAACATAGGAATTTAAAGTATTTCTAACTCACTTTGGGTTTAGAGCAGTTGGTCCAACAAGGTGTCGGGTTCGGTTTTTCTTTACAGCGCACCCCATAGAAGTCTATGGGAAGAAGTAGTTAGCGTGGTCAAGGTATCCGAAGTCCTGATGTTAGCGCACATTGGTTTTTTTAGTCGCTAACTTTTTATTTTCAACTTATTTAGCGCACCACTTGTAACCTGACCCTATATGTATAACTTACTTTTTTGAGTTTCAAATCCCTTTGAAAAAACATTATATTATGATGTATTGTAACCAATATATATTCTATTTTGTTGCTGCTATTACATCTCTAGTATATTTAACCAATTCACTGCCAATGAGCCTGTACACATGGCACAGCAACGCATTTCATCCCTCTCCTGCAGTCAATGAGTTAATATTTCTGATAACAAACTTCCTTTAAGAGTTGAGCTGTGTGTGACTCTGTTAGCCAAGGGTTGAATGTATCAGGAACATGTGAATGAGGTCCAGGACATTCCACGCTGTGCTGCTCTGTGGCGTCCTGTGTAGGAGACATCCGGAGTCTGGACAGCTCGGCATGTACTTGTTTATTTGCATCTTAAGGACAGTCTAGAAAGAGACACATCAAGCGTATAGAATTTGTGTCATCATAGAAGCAGCTGTTCACAGACAAATCTGTAATTTATACATAGAAAGTGAAGCGCTCTCCCAGGAACGCACAACAGCTCAGTAGCTTGTTCTATGGCAATTTATCAATCTGTGATTTATGATTAATGGAGACATTTCAGTTAGTATGCGTGCTGCTGTAACCTCAGCATGTCCTATCAGCCTCTAACCAATGCCACATTAACTGTTTCCAGAAAGGATAGGAATGGAATATGAATTCAAGTTCAGTAGAGGACCTACTCAACAGGCCCCTAAAGGTAACTCGCCAGTAACCATTATTAATAATATACAGGCTGCTCTGCATAATGATTTTTATGATAGATAGATAGATAGATAGATAGATAGATAGATAGACAGACAGACAGACAGACAGATAGATAGATAGATAGATAGATAGATAGATAGATAGACAGTAACAAAAGACTCCTCTGAATAAGGATTGTACACATTCTGCACACGCCTATTGTATACACTGGCTGCAAAGCATGCAATTGTAAGCAACTTTTCTAATTTACTCCTGTTATCATTTTTTCTTTGTTCTATTGCTATCTTTATTTGAAAAAGCAGGAATCTAAGCTAAGGAGCTGGACCATTTTTGGTTCGGCACCTGGGTTGCGCTTGCTGATTGGTGGCTAAAAGTACCCACCAATCAGAAAGCACTATCCAGGGTGCTGAACCAATAATGGGCCGGCTCCTTAACTTAGATTCCTGCTTTTTCAAATAAAGATAGCAAGAGAACAAAGAAAAATTGATAATAGGAGTAAAATAGAAAGTGGCTTCAAATTGCATTCTCTATCTGAATCATGAAAGAAAAAAATTGGGGTTTGTATCTCTTTAAAATTATTTTTCTGCCTGCACTTTTAATTTCTACCTGTAGGTGTCACTGTTCCGTACTATCTAAATCTAAATATTTACTGCGCTCCTCTCTTCACTTTCCTCCCCCTTCCTGAACTCCAGGGCGGTGTTGGGTGACAGCATAAAGCAGAAAAGGTATGTCAGGGCTTAACAAACTTATTCTAAGTCTAGGGGCCATCCAAAATACTTAGTAGCCAGATCTTCATTTTTCTTTATTGAATATGTGTATACATCATATAGGCTGAAGCTTTCCCAAATAAGTTAAATGGATTTGCACAGTATTCTGAAAATGGGGTTGTAGACCCTTCCCAGGCCAGAATACTGTGTATATCCCATTAACTCATTTTGCACACTAAGGGCAATAAACGCAGCTCCTCAGAGACACTGCAGAAAAAATGTTCCTTAAAAATCTCATTGCAGAAAGTGGGAAAAAAAATACTGTATCTGGGAACAAGAGCTAAATTGTACATTATTATTGTGCTCCACTTGCAATCCAGCCCACTGTGTTTATTGTCATGTGAGGGCAGTACAAGAGAATATTATTTATTTACAAATATTTTTAGTTTTTGTTTAAAGAAAAGAGCAGAACTTATAGCCAAAATTGTACTTTTATTATTCCTGAAAAGTTGTTAAAGTGAATTCCCATTAAAAACCATATGACAGAAGTTGGATATATTTCTTCCCATGCCTGACTTGTAGGTTTTTTAGCAATTAAAATAAACAAAAAACAAAGTTATATTTTCAGGTGCATGTCTAAAAATAATTGAGCCTAATATAAAACAGTGACTGTCCCTGAAAATATTTAAATGGATATGTTAAATGGAATTAAATTGTATTCTCAGTGGAGTTTTAATGATATTGAATGGTAAAATCAATACATGAAAAAAATAATATGGCAATACAAATAATGATTTCCCCATAGCATTTACAGCACAAATAACAATATGGATTAGAATATGCCACTGTGCACCCATAGAAAACATATCTGTATCTCCCTTGGAATTTTTAAGCAAACCTGTCTAGTATTTTGGCTGTAGTTTGGACTATTTTTTCTAATAGATGTATATTACAAAACAGACAGTTTCAACCATTTACATACCCACACAAATTAACTGGTTTATTTCAAGCCTTCAGGCTTGTAATGATTGGAAGTCTGTGCTAAAATACCAAATTTCAACCAAATTTGATACTGCAATGAAACATTATGCACATTTAAAAAAAAAAAAAAAAACAACACTCACAGGATTATTGTGACATAAAACTTTGAAAGGTAAAACTAATATTGTTTAAATGTATATTAGAATGATGCGCACATGCCCACACATACTACACACCACACATACACTACACAAAAGCATAGCACACACTGTTATGTTTTAATGTTACAGGGTCAGTGATCATTTTTACTACTCAGAGTAATTAACCCCCATTTTAGAGGAAGAGAAGAGTGGGGCAGTGATCTCAAGGTGATGCATATTTTTTAGACTCTCTCTCCTGTCTGTGAGGGGGGAAATGAGGTAACGGCAGCAGCCATGATGATCTTCTGTAACAATAACAACTAAACATTTTCCTGGCAAGAAAATGAAAATATTTAGAAGCCAGAACTGTAATAAATGCTTTTGTGTTTTGGCAAACAGTTTTGAAGATCAAAAGACATTTTATGTGTGTATATAAAAGGTTTTTTTTTGTCAGAATACAAAAGTATTCATGCAGCGAACAAACTCTTCAGAACAAACTATTTTTTGATCAAAGAACTTGGTGATCGCTTGTAGATAAAAAAGGAAAACAGGGTTACCAGGTGTCCAGTATTCATCTGGACATTCCAGTCTTTTAGCAGGCTGTCTAGTTATTTCCTCACAAAAATATTGGATACTTAAACACCCAATTTTTTTTAAAGTTCCTGCATGTTAGCTAAATGTAACGTCTCATATGCCTCAATGCATTATAAATATTTAGCAGAAAGAAGAGAGGGGCAGTCAAGGGGATCAAATCACTATTGTTTACCAGTATTACTAGCAATCAAATAGGTCAAATTATTGATCTGTTACTGGCAGCCAAGGGGTACAATGACTGCTCATTTTTTTAGAATATACATGGTGAGATCAATAGTGTGGGTTTTTGCTAGGGCACTGGGTGACACCCCCACCTACCATTGGAACCTCATTTACAAGTTGTCCCCAATTGTTGAGGAGGACAGCTGATTACATTCACTAGGGGAATTTCATGGAGAGTTTAAAAATCATAAAAATTTAGAAGTTAAACTCCCCTACCAAACACTATTTAATAATATAATAAATTATAATGTATTCTTTGGTATGGAAATTTAATATTTAATATTTAGGAACACTGGTATTAATGTATTTCTTATGTATCTGAATATGTGTGTATATATATATATATACAGTGTTCTCCACAAACATTTTTGCAAGTCGGATGGTATTATGAAGTAGCCTGGTGGGGGCAGTGTAATATTTTCTAATATTATATTATTTTCTTCTATCTGAAGCACAAATTAATTGCATCATTTAAAATAATTGTATTTAATATTTGCTCATTTTAGCTTTATATTGGCTAACATTTTAGCCGGGTGGTCAGTAAAATCATCCGGGTGATCACCCCCTAAAAGATATAGATATATATATATATATATACACACACACATTATATATATATATAGATATATATATATATATATATATATATATATATATATATATATTAGATACACACACTATATATATATATATATATATATATATACACACATTATATATACGTAAATTATTTATATATATATATATATATATATATATATATATATATATATATATATATTAGATACACACAATATATATATATATATATATATATATATATATATATACACACATTATATATACGTAAATTATTTATATATATATATATATATATATATATATATATATTAGATACACACACTATATATATATATATATATATATATATATATGTAACAAAAAAACTGGCACTCACTGGTCTTGTATCAAAACACACTTTTACTGTGACGTTTCGGAGATAAGGAAGATGAGGAAGGGGATTTTTATCTCCGAAACGTCACAGTAAAAGTGTGTTTTGATACAAGACCAGTGAGTGCCAGTTTTTTGTTACTTGTATTCTACCTGCTACTAGCACCCTGGCCGTCTGGCTTTTGGAAGTGAGAGTGCTCTCCTGCGTGTTCATATATATATATATATACTCATGCACATACACAGGGATACAAATTTTCACTAGCCATTGGTGAGTAGAAATGTAACGGAGGTGAGTGAAAGTTAGTTAATGTTGAGCCTGAAGTCTATATTTGATATAACATGGTGCACTGAACAATGCTCCATATGTTGAGTTTAATTTAGATTTTGTGCTGCTCTAGGCATTTCAAATTATGCTGCCCCTAAACCGCAAAAGCAAACAAACAAAAAATCTACTATGGTCTATCTTGGAATGTTTAGTACAATCTATAATCTATTAAGTAAAGAAAAGTAAATACAGGTACAAATCTGCAAATCAGGAATTCCAAAATCCTAAATATTCCAAAATCCAGACTTTCATTAAAGGGACAGACTAGTCCAAAATAAACTTTCATGATTCAGATAGGGCATGTCACTTTAAACAATTTTCCTATTTACTTTTATCACCAATTTTGCATTGTTCTCTTGGTATTCTTAGTTGAAAGCTAAGCATAGGTAGGTTCATATGCTAATTTCTTAGACCTTGAAGGCTGCCTCTATTCTGAATGCATTTTGACAGTTTTTTACCACTAGAGGGTGTTAGTTCATATGTGTCATATAGATAACATTGTGCTCATGCACTTGGAGTTACCAAGGATTCAGCACTAATTGGCTAAAATGCAAGTCTGTCAAAAGAACTGAAGTAAGGGGGGCAGTCTGCAGAGGCTTAGATACAAGATAATCACAGAGGTAAAGCGTGTATTATAACTGTGTTTGTTATGCAAATCTAGGGAATGGGTAAAAAAGGGATTATCTATCTTTTAAAACAATAACAATTCTGGTGTAGCCTGTCTGTTTAAAGGGACACTAAACCCACATTTTTTCTTTCATGATTCAGATAGCGCAGCAATTTTAAGCAACTTTCTAATTTACTCGTACTATCAATTTGTCTTTGTTCCCTTGCTATCTTTATTTAAAAGCAGGAATTAAAATGTTAGAAGCCGGCACATTTTAGGTTCAGCACCCTGGATAGCGCTTGCTTATCACTGTTTACAGTTAGCAAACCAATAAGCAAGCATAAAGCTTGTGACACCCTGCAGATGATGTGGTGCAGCTTCTAAAGTTCAAATATGTCAACTCTGAGCGCTCAGCCACGCGACCTGACGCAGCTGAGCGCACAGAGATGAAAAGGCAAGGCACACTGAGCCGGCACAGCCACATCTACACGCTGCGCGCCGCTCCACTTGCAATGTGTCACAGCCTCAACCCAGGTTTTCAACCAAAATGGGCTGGCCCTTAAACTTTACATTCCTGCTTTTTAAATAAAGATAGCAAGAGAACAAAATAAAAATAAGAATAGCAATAAATTAGAAAGTTGCTTAAAATTGCTGTTCTATCTGAATCATTAAAGAAAAAAATTGGGTTTAGTGTCCCTTTAATATTAAAAAAAAATAAAAATTATAAAAAATTTCCAATTTTGTCCCCAACAGTAAATCAAAATCTTTTCTGTCTGCATCTTTAGTTTGTTTTTTGTGTGTTAACAAATGCAAATTGTAGTCTATATTTATTTAAAGGGACAGTCTAGGTAAAATAAAACTTTCAGGATTCAGACAGGACATGCAATTTTTAACAACTTTCCAACTGACTTTTATCATTAAATTTGCTTTGTTCCCTTGGTGGAATTTTTCAAAAGCTAAACCTAGGGAGGCTCAAACTGATTTCTAAACCGTTGAAAACCGCCTCTTAGCTCAGAGCATTTTTAAGGTTTTTCACAGACAGTACTAGTTCATGTGTGTCATATAGATAACAGTTTGCTCACTCGCGTGGAGTTATTTAGGAGTCTGCACTGATTGGCCAAACTCCATGTCTGTCAAAAGCACTGAGATAAGAGGGCAGTCTGCAGAGGGTTAGATACCAGGTAATCACAGAGGTAAAACATATATTATTATAACTGAGTTGGTTATGTAAAACTGGGGAAAGGATAATAAAGGGATTATCTATATTTTAAAACAATAAAAAGTCTGGTGTAT
This sequence comes from Bombina bombina, assembly GCF_027579735.1. NCBI lineage: Eukaryota > Metazoa > Chordata > Amphibia > Anura > Bombinatoridae > Bombina > Bombina bombina. Next base: position 1,250,803,957 of record NC_069501.1, on the reverse strand, counting down.
ACTGTCCCTTTAAAACAACAACTATTAACTTTTTCATTGCAGAACTGTACTATTTGATGGTAGTAAAAATATTAAAAATGTTATAAAACTACCTTTAAGTTGCATATATAAGCTGTATTACAACCTTTAAATATTGGGTTAATGACATACAGTGCCTTGCAAAAGTATTCACCCCCTTGGCATTTTTCGTGTTTTGTTGCCTCACAACCTGGAATTAACATGGATTGTTTGAGGATTTGCATCATTTCATTTACCGAATATGCCCACAACTTGAAGATGTGTTTTTTTTTTTATTGTGAAGCAAACAACAAATAGGACAAAATAACAGAAAAAGTCAATGTGCATAACTATTCACCCCCTAAAGTCAATACTTTGTAGAGCCACCTTTTGCGGCAATCACACCTCCAAGTTGCTTTGGATAAGTCTCTATGAGCTTGCCACATCTTACCACTGGGATTTTTGCCCATTCCTCCTTGCAAATCGGCTCCAGCTCCTTCAAGTTGGATGGTTTGCGCTTGTGAACAGCAATCTTTAAGTTTGACCACAGATTTTCTATTGGATTGAGGTCTGGGCTTTGACTAGGCCATTCCAACACATTTACATGTTTCCCATTAAACCACTCAAGTGTTGCTTTAGCAGTGTGTTTGGGGTCATTGTCCTGCTGGAAGGTGAACCTCCGTCCTAGCCTCAAATCACGCACAGAGTGGTACAGGTTTTGCTCAAGAATATCCCTGTATTTAGCACCATTCATCTTTCCCTCAACTCTGACCAGTTTCCCAGTCCCGGCTGCTGAAAAACATCCCCACAGGATGGTGTTCTTTGAGTGATTTGATGTGTTGGGTTTGCGCCAGACATAGCGTTTTCTTTGATGGCAGAAAAGTTCAATTTTAGTCTCATCAGATCAGAGCACCTTCCTCCATACATTTTGGGAGTCTCCCACATGCCTTTTCGCAAACTCAAAACGTGCCATTTTGTTTTTTGCTGAAAGTAATGGCTTTCTTCTGGCCACACTGCCATAAAGCCCAACTCTATGGAGCGTACGGCTTATTGTCGTCCTATGTACAGATACTCATGTCTCTGCTGTGGAACTCTGCAGCTCCTCCAGGGTTACCCCAGGTCTCTGTGCTGCCTTTCTGATTAATTCCCTCCTTGCCCGGTCCGTGAGTTTTGGTGGGCGGCCGTCTCTTGGCAGGTTTGCTGTTGTGCCATGTTCTTTCCATTTGGTTATGATAGATTTGATGGTGCTCCTGGGGATCATCAAAGATTTGGATATTTTTTTATAACCTAACCCTGACTTGTACTTCTCAACAACATTGTCCCTTACTTGTTTGGTGAGGTCCTTGGTCTTCATGGCAGTGTTTGGTTAGTGGTGCCTCTTGCTTAGGTGTTGCAGCCTCTGGGGCCTTTCAAAAAAGGTGTGTATATGTAATGACAGATCATGTGACACTTAGACTACACAGGTGGACATCATTTCACTAATTATGTGACTTCTGAAGGTAATTGGTTGCACCAGAGCTTTTTATGGGCTTCATAACAAAGGGGGTGAATCCATACGCACATGCCAATTTTCTGTTTTCTATTTCTAAAAAATAGTTTTATGTATATATTTTTCCCATTTCACTTCACCAACTTAGACTATTCTGTTGTGTTCTGATCCATCACATAAAATTCAGATTAATAAAACATTGAATTTAAAGTGAAAGTAAACCCTAGCGTTGTACAAACGCTAGGATTTACTATTAAAACAAATAAAGGGCATTTTCAGTATAAGATACTTCATGTAGAAAGCTCCTTTATTTGATTCAATCACTTGCCGCTCTTAGCTCCTACAGCAGAGCATGGCTCAGAGGTGACGTTTTCACCTCTTAGCCAATAGCAGTGCGGTAAATCCGGCTCCCATGGCCGCCAAGCCGGATTTACCACACTGTTATTGGCTAAGAGGTTAAAACGTCACCTCTTAGTCAAAAAATTTTTTAGCCGTGTGCTGCTGTAGCAGCTAAAAACGGCGATCTATTGAATCAAATAAAGGAGCTTTCTACATGAAGTATCTTATACTTCATGAATGAAAGTGCCTTTTATTTGTTTCAATAGTAAAGCCTAGCGTTTGTACAACGCTAGGGTTTACTTTCACTTTAAGGCTGTAATGTAACAAAATAGGTATAAAAGTCAAGGGAGGTGAATACTTTTGCAAGGCACTGTAAGATATTGGGGCCCATTTATCAAAGGTCTTGCGGACCTGATCCAACACTGCGGATCAGGTCCGCAAGACCTCGCTAAATGCGGAGAGCAATACGCTCTCCGCATTTAACATTGCACCAGCAGCTCACAAGAGCTGCTGGCGCAACGCCGCCCCCTGCTGACTCGCGGCCAATCGGCCACCAGCAGGGAGCTGTCAATTAACCCGATCGTATTCGATCGGGTTGATTTCCGGCGATTCCTGTCCGCCTACTCAGAGCAGGCGGACAGGGTTATGAAGCAGCGGTCTGAAGACTCCCCAGAAACACGGCCCTTCAAGCTTGATAAAAGGGCCTGATTGTTGTTTACACTTGGTCTCCTGTTACAAATGCAAATATATTCTGAAATCCAAACTTTTCTGGTCCCAAGCAGTTTAGATAAAGGGTTTTGTACCTTGTATAGTGCAAGCAGTACTTCTATATTGTTTTTATTATACTTAGCTATTTTATAACTTAAAGGGACAGTCAAGTCCAAAAAAAACTTTCATGATTTAAATAGGAAATGTAATTTTAAACAACTTTTGAATTTATTTTTATCACCAATTTCGCTTTGTTCTCTTGGTATTCTTAGTTGAAAGCTAAACCTATGAGGTTCATATGCTAGTTTCTTAGACCTTGAAGACTGCCTCTAATCTGAATCCATTTTGACCACTAGAGGGCATTAGTTCATGTGTTTCATATAGATAACATTGAGCTCATGCACGTCAAGTTACCCTGGAGTGAGCACTGATTGACTAAAATGCAAGTCTGTCAAAAGAACTGAAATTAGTGGCGCAGTTTGCAGAGGCTTAGATACAAGGTAATCACAGAGATAAAAAGTGTATTTCTATAACAGTTTTGGTTATGCAAAACTGAAGAATGGGTAATAAAGGGATTATCTTTCTATTTAAACAACAAACATTCTGGTGTTGACTGTCCCTTTAATAGACACTGTTTTTTTATATTGTAATGTTATAAGGAAGAAAAAAAAATCTGAAGTTTACACTTTGGCTTCACTTGTTTAGACTTGCTTTGCGTGCGACTAAAGGGATCTGTATTCTTTACCACAATGCATACTGGGCGTAGATAAGCATACCTGTCATATTTACCATAGTATATAAGAAAATCTGGCCTCACACTATGTGCGTCAGTTTTAGTCTGAGTTGTAGCAGCAATGTCATCATGAGCTGACAGTCCTTCAGCAATTACATGTAGAGAAATGCTGCAGTCAGAATCGCTCCTGTTATATCTGTGGGTACCAGAGAGGGGTGTAACAGACTGCCTTGTAGCCCTCTGCTGTTTACAGAAACATGGTGATATGACGTGCTCTCTTTCATTAGAGAGTGTAATTCTGTAATTAGTGACTTCAGCATTCTATGGTCACGGCAGTCTGGCAGTTCAGAAAGCTGTTGGATTTTTGTTTTAGACTCAGCAGTAGGTCGTTTTCAGCATCAGTTGGACTTCAACTGGAACCCTAAAACCAGTATAATAAGTAATAAGCAACTTAATGACTTTTTTTGGCTCTACTAGATGTAAAGGGTCAAATGCCCTTTACAATTACTATTACCAAATCTGAAACAACTTTACAGCATGTAAAACACATACATATTCAACAACATCATATGAATACGTAAGAATTATATACACCAGCAATGCAAACTAAGCTTATAACTCCCTCAAAGCTCCTTAAAGGGGTTAAACAAATCTGTAAAGTCCTGCTCAGGAGGCATAAGAGTTGCAGCGTAAATAAGAGCTTGCAATTTTTTGTATTCAAATTTCCATTTAAAGGGACAGTCTACTCCAGAATTGTTATTGTTTAAAAAGATTGATAATCCATTTATTACACATTCCACAGTTTTGCATAACCAACACTGTTTTATTAATATACTTTTTACCTGTGTAATTACCTTGTATCTAAGCCTCTGCAAACTGTCTTCTTATCTCAGTTCTTTTGACAGACTTGCATTTTGGCCAATCAGTGCTGACTCTTAAAAAAAACTCCACGGGAGTGAGCACAATGTTATAAATATGTGACACATTAGCTAGCACTATCTAACTGTGAAACACTGTCAAAATGCACTGAGATAGGAGGCGGTTTAGAAATCAGTTTGAGCCTACCTAGGTTTAGCTTTAAGCAAAGAATACTAAGAGAACAAAGCAAATTTGATGATAAAAGTAAATTGGAAATTTGTTTAAAATGGCATTCCCTATCTGAATCATGAAAGTTTAATTTTAAATAGACTGTCCCTTTAAGGGATTAACTTTAAGCCAAGTACTAACCCTAAACACAATTCTATACCCAAATCAAACCTTTCATTTAGATCATCGTTACCCATGATGCTTAAGCTGCAGTCTTCTGGCCAGATACCAGGTGCATCACATAACATTTACAGAACTGTTTTATGTATAACAGAAAATCTATTTGGTGTTTCTGATTTGCTTAATTATTCTATGTGATTGTACAGTTTGGCAACGAACTGCTTAGCTTTGCTTCTATACATAGAAGCCACTTTTCTCAGCTGAACCACCATGTGCGATTATTTTCTTTCTCTGTTAATAATAGGTCACAAGTCATCTTGACAATATTGCCAAAGCTTAGTCTTGCTTAACAAACAGATAATATGTTAGCGGATTGGATTCCAGTGAGAGGGTTGCAATACAAAAAAGCACACAGAAAATTATATTTCTATTTAAACAAATAAAAATGAATGGAACATTAAAGTAATTTTGCTTTGATGCATCTCTAAAAGGGAATTTTAAAATGTTCTTGCGTTTTATAAAATAGACAATCCTGGCATTTTATGCCAGTAAAGCATTGGGAGTTCTTATTATCAGTTTGCGAGTAGTAGTCAGGTTTTAATGGGAAAGTCCACGCAAAATGAAACTTTGCTTCAGATATAGGGGTAGATTTATCTTACCCCGGGCGGACGTGATTCGCTATAGCGATTCATGTCCACCCTGCATCCCTAAATGCCGACAGCATACGCTTTTGGCATTTAACATTGCACAAGCAGTTCTGGTGAAACGCTTGTGCAATGCCGCCCCCTGCAGAATCATGGCCCATCGGGGGTTTCAATCAACCCGATTGTATACGATCGGGCGGATTACTGTCCGCCACCTCAGAGCTGACGGACGAGTTAAGAAGCAGCAGTCTTAAGACCGCTGCTTGTTAATTCCTGTTTCCGGCGAGCCTAAAGGCTCGCACGGAAACTGCAGCATTCAGTTGCATTGGCGCCATAGTAAATTAGTCCCATAGCATCCAATTTAAAGAGACATAATACCCAAATGTTTAAACACATGAAAGTGATGCAGCATAGCTGTAAAAAGCTGACTAGAAAATATCACCTGAACATCTCTATGTAAAAAAAGAAGATATTTTACTTAAAATTTCCTAAGTATTCACACCCCACTGTAAAGAGACTTTAAAGGGACAGTATACACTCATTTTCATATAACTGCATGTAATAGACACTACTATAAAGAATAAGATGCACAGATACTGATATAAAAAGCCTGTTTAAAACTGTTTAAAAACTTACTTAGAAGCTCTCAGTTTAGCTCTGTTGAAAAGGTAGCTGGAAAGCCCACTGCAAGTGGGAAATAAGACACTCCTCCTCCTTATGCATAGGAAAAGACCCTTTACACAAACAGAAGAAAGCTGGAGTAGGTATACGTCGGTATTCTCCTAAAACTTTGGGGCTTGGTTAGGAGTCTGAAAATCAGAGCAATGTTATTTAAAAATAAGTAAAATTATACATTTTTAAAAAAAAACTTTATGGGCTATATAAATAGATAATCTACAAAACATTTATGCAAAGAAAAAAAATGAGTGTATAATGTCCCTTTAAGCAGCCAGTCAGGATGCTAGGGAGTTCGCATCAGGCATGTGCAGGCACAGTCATGTTTTTTTTCTTATTCATGAAATTACAGCAAAGCATTACCTCAGCACTGCTGATGCTGATTGGCTATTGTTTTTTTTTTTTTTTTTTTAATTTTTCAAATTGCAGATGGACAGCAGCTGAAATATAACTGTTTACACAGCACTTACTCTGGTGAGCCGACAACATTTTTAAGTAAAATAATTTCCTTTTTTTTACATAGAGATTCTCAGGTGATATTTTCTTTTCAGCTTTTTACATTTATGCTGCATCACTTTCAAGTAATTTAGCATATGAGTACTATGTCCCTTTAATACAATTTTCAAATTTACACAAAGAGTATGTGATTTTAAGCAACTTTCCAATTTACTTCTATTATCTAATTGTTTGTTCTCTTAGTATACTTTCTTGAAAAGCATAACCAGGTAGGCTCAGGACGGAGCTACTGATTGTTGCTTCTTCAGCAAAGGATACCAAAAGACAAATTAGACAGTAGAAGTAAATTGGAACGTTTCTTGAAATTGTATTCTCTATCTAAATTATGAAAGAGAACAAATACTGTTTACTGTAGCTCACTCATCTTCATTCTCTTGTTTGATTATAACGTTTGGATCCTCCTAATTGCAGAGACAAATGCACGTGTTTGAGAACTACAAAACATCTGTGATAATATTTTCTAGACAATTATAATAAAATAATCTCACAGAAACCTCTGGGAGAGGATAACATTGTGAATGGATTAATGGAATTCATTTACCAAAAACAGTAAACATTGCAGCCATAAATATACAGCCTCATGCTACAGAATTAAAGACTAATCCTTGTTTCACAATGCAAAACCTTTGGATTATATTGTATTTTAAATAGAAAACTATTAGATAGATTTTCTCCTCAAAAAGCATTTAATTTCAAAATGTCTGACAAAAACACAATACCACCCCCCAACATTACAACCCACCACCCACATACCCCTAATCTAACCCAAACCCCCCTTAAATAAACCTAACACTACCCCCCTGAAGATCTCCCTACCTTGTCTTCACCACACCGGGCCGAACTCCTCATCCGATCCGGGCAATGTGTTCCAGCAAGCGGCAGTGAAATCTTCTTCCATCCGGGCGATGTGTTCCAGCAAGCGGCAGAGAGTCTTCTTCCATCGGCGATGTCTTCAAGCAAATCGGCATCTTCAATCTTCTTCCTTCGCTCCTCCGCCGCGGAGCATCCTTCCGGCACGACGACTTCCCGACGAATGAGGTTCCTTTAAATGACGTCATCCAAGATGGTGTCCGTCGAATTCCGATTGGCTGATAGGATTCTATCAGCCGATCGGAATTAAGGTAGAAAAATCTGATTGGCTGATAGAATCAGCCAATCAGATTCAAGTTCAATCCGATTGGCTGATTGGTTCAGCCAATTGGATTGAACTTGAATCTGATTGGCTGATAGAATCAGCCAATCAGATTTTTCTACCTTAATTTAGTTTAGTTTATTTAATTGTATTTTTAGATAGATATTTGTAGTTTATTTAATTTATTGATAGTGTAGGTGTATTTGTAACTTAGGTTAGGATTTATTTTACAGGTAATTGGGTAATTATTTTAACTAGGTAGCTATTAAATAGTTAATAACTATTTAATAGCTATTATACCTAGTTAAAATAATTAACAATTTACCTGTAAAATAAATATAAACCCTAGCATAGCTATAATGTAATTATTAATTATATTGTAGCTATCTTAGGGTTTATTTTATAGGTAAGTATTTAGATTTAAATAGGAATATTTTAGTTTATAATATGAATTAGATTTATTTAATAAGAATTTAGTTAGGGGTGTTAGGGTTAAATAGAGTTAATATAGTTAATATAAATACTATAGTAACTATATTAACTATATTAACCCTAATATAATTAGGGTTAATATAGTTTATATATATAATGTAATAACTATATTAACTATAATATACTTAGGGTTAATATAGATAATATAGCTGGCGGCGGGGTAGGTAGATTAAATTAGGGGTTAATAATTTTAATATAGATGGCGGCGGTGTATTGGGTTCACATTAGGGCATAGATCAGTTAGATGGTGGCGGTTTTAGGGGCTCACAGTAGGGGGTTAGTTGATGTAGATGGCGGCGGTTTAGGGGTTAAATACTTTATTAGGGATTGCGGCGGGGGATCGCGGTTGACAGGGAGATAGACATTGCGCATGCGTTAGGTGTTAGGTTTTATTTAGCAGATCGCGGTTGACAGGGAGATAGACATTGCGCATGCGTTAGGTGTTAGGTTTATTTAGCAGCCAGTTTAGGGAGTTACGGGGCTCCAATAGTCAGCGTAAGGCTTCTTACGGCTGCTTTTTGTGGCGAGGTGAAAATGGAGTAAGATTTCTCCATTTTCGCCACGTAAGTCCTTACGCTGTATATTGGATACCAAATTGCGCGGGTTTGGTATACCTGCCTATGGCCCAAAAAACTACGTGCGACGGCAGAAATATACGCGCGTAACTTCTAGGTTACGCCGTATATAGAATACCAAACCCGCGCAAATATTGGCGTCGCCGACTTTTGCGGGCGACGATTTTTATCGGATCGACCCCCAGGTTCCATTGTCAAAGGTGCAGATATCACAAGATACCTTCAAAACCTTACAGAATGATCCTACTAAAATGGCAAAGAAAAAGTAAAATAAAAATGAAAAAAAAAACAACAAAAACAAGACAACCTGGTTAGACAAGACAATGATATGTAACATGATTAAAGGGGCACTAAACCCATTTTTTTTCTTTCATGATTCAGATAGACCAGCAATTTTAAGCAACTTTCTAACTTACTCCTATTATTAATTTTTCTTCATTCTCTTGCTATCCTTATTTTAAAAAGCAGGAATCTAAGCTCAGCTGGCATATTTTTGGTTCAGCACCTAAAGTACACTCAGCAGTATCCTGGAGTACTCTCCATATACAGTTTATACAAAATTTGTTGCATACACTGCTGTAAAATAGTGCTTAAAGGGACAGTAAAGACAAAATGACTGTAATTTTAAACAACAGTTCAATTTATTTTTATTATCTAACTTGCTTTGTTCTTTTGATATCCTTTGTTGTGTAAAATAATGAGCTGCAATGCACTACTGGGAGTTTCTGAACACATTGAGGCCTATTTATCAAGCCGTCAACCGCAAATACTCTGGAATTCCGCAGCGTAATTGTGTAGAGCCTGATTTGCCTTATTTATCAAAGCCTACAGACCGGCAAAAGTTGAAATTTGTGACGTAACATACGATCCACCGGTCTCAGTCCAACACAGATCGATGCTTACGTCATTACAGATGTTATGAATGCAAATTCTGCACTATCTGACTACTTTTGCTAGTTATCAAACTGCTAACAGGTACGCTCGCCACTATTCCGGCCCAGCGTACCTGGTTTTCAATCCGCCACCCTGAAGGTCGCGGATGCCATTGGAATCAATGGGAGTCTGAAAGCAACGAAAGCTTATGTTCGCTGCTGCCCGATATCCCATTGATTTGTATGGTATAATAAAAGTTACATTTACACCTAACACCCTAACATAAACCCTGAGTCTAAACACCCCTAATCTGCCGCCCCGACATCGCTGCAACCTACATAATGTTATTAACCCCTATACCGCCGCTCCTGGAGCCATCCGCAACTAAATAAATGTATTAACCTCTAAACCCCTGGCCTCCCACATCACTACCACTTACTAAACCTATTAACCCCTAAACCGCCAGCCCCCCACATCACCATAAACTAAATTAACCTAACAACCCGCTAACTTTATATTAAATATTAACTCATCCCGATCTTATAATAAATTTAAACTTACCTTTAGAATTAAAATAAACTATATTAAACTACTAATTAACCTACCCTGTTATACTAAAATTACATTAAACTATATTAAACTATTAATTAACCTGCCCTAACTATTATACTAAAATTACATTAAACTAAAAATTAAATTAACTATATTACATTTCTAAAAACCTAACCCTACTCAAGTTATTTAAATCTACAATTAAAAATTACTAAGTTACAAAAAACTAACAACTAAGTTACACAAAATAACAAACACTAAGTTACAAAAAAAATAAACAGTAAGTAACACAAAATAAAAAATAAATTATCAAATATTTAAACGAATTACACCTGATCTAATAGCCCTATCAAAATAAAAAAGCCCCCCCAAAATAAAGAAAACCCTAGCCTAAACTAAACTACCAATGGCCCTTAAAAGGGCCTTTTGCGAGGCATTAAAAGGGCCTTAAAAGGGCCTTTTGCGAGGCATTGCCCCGAAGAACCACTTACAGTTTTTGAAGACCCGACATCCATCCTCAACGAAGCAGCAGAAGTCCTCAGCAAAGCCGGCAAAAGTCTTCATCCAAGTGGGTCGAAGTCTTCACCCAATCGGGCAGAAGTCTTCATCCAGATGGCATCTTCTATCTTCATCCATCCTACGCGGAGCGGCTCCATCTTCAAGACATCCGGCGCGGAGCATCCTCTTCAATCGATGTCTTCTGGAACAAATGACGTCATCCAAGATGACGTCCCTTAGATTCCGATTGGCTGATAGAATTCTATCAGCCAATCGGAATTAAGGTTGAAAAAATCCTATTAGCTGTTGCAATCAGCCATTAGGATTGAGCTTTCAGAAAGGTAAGTTTAAATTTATTATAAGAAAGGGATAAGTTAATATTTAATGTAAAGTTAGAGGGTTGTTAGGTTAAGGGGTTAATAGCTTAATTTAGTTTATGGCGATGTGGGGGCTGGCGGTTTAGGGGTTAATTGGTTTGGTAAGTGATAGTGATGTGGGAGGGCAAGGGTTTAGGGGTTAATATATTTATGTAGTTGTGGTGGGCTCTGGGAGCAGCGTGATAGGCGTTAACTTTATTAGAGTTTCGGTGCGGTCCGGGAGCGGCGGGATAGGGGTTAATTCTTTTATTTAGTTGCACCGGGGTCCTTGAGCGGCGGGATAGGGGTTAATACTTTTATTTAGTTGCGCTGGGGTCCGGGAACGGCGGGATAGGGGTTAATACTTTTATTTAGATGTGGCAGGGTTGGTGAGCGGCGGGATAGGGGTTAATACTTTTATTTAGTTGCGCCGGGGTCCGGGAGCGGCGGAATAGGGGTTAATACTTTTATTTAGTTGCGCCGGGGTCCGGGATAGGGGTTAAACAGTTTAGTATAGTGGCTGTGTTTAGTGACAGGGTATAAATAAAGCTGGGAAAAAGCCGAATAGCAGCGAGATTGATGACTGTTAGTTAACAACAGTCCGCTGCTCATCGCACCATACTTGGTGCACAGCTTTTTGACAGCTTTTTTGTTAAATATTGAGAGCGTATCCAGGTCCGCGCAGCATAGTTGACGGCTTGATAAGTAGGCCTCATTGTGTAAGCCAATGACAAGAATATATATGTGCAGTCACCAATCAGCAGATAGCTCCCAGTAGTGCATTGCTGCTCCTCAGACTACATAGGGATGTGGTGGAAATACCACTGGTGTAGAACGTGTCGGTGCATAAGTGTGTGCATAATGTGTACAATTCTTTCATTAGTGCAGGTCTATCTGTCTGTCTGTCTGACTATCTATCTATCTATCTATCTATCTATCATCTATCTATCTATCTATCTATCTATCATCTATCTGTCTATAGCTATATGTCTTTCTTTCTATCATCTATCTCTTTATCTATCTGTCTGTCTATCTATCTATAAATCTATCTATATATCTATCATCTGCATTATACAGAGCAGCCTGAATATTATTAATATTGATTTTTTTCTGAGTTACCTTTGGGGGGCCAAAAACTATTTTTGCTCCAGGGCCCTCTGTTGAGAAGGACCACAATTGCCTAGGTATGCTTTTCAACAAGTTATTTAAAACTGTATACTCTATCTGAATCATAAAAGTTTAATTTTTATGTTACTGTTATTTTAAAAAAAACATGCAGACTATTGAGCCTACTTCAGTATGCTGTTGGGGAAAGGAAGTAGGTTTTAATATAGAAGACCAAGACAAACAGGTACATTTGTTAACATAAGTAAGTTTTTCAAAATTGTACACTTTATATTTAAATTTATATTTAATTTTGAGGTCCATTTAAGCAGGCAATAGGGGAACCGTCAGTTCTTTGCCAGATCACACCCGGCTCCCTTCCTCAGAAAAAGATGTCTAAATCTCTCCCAAAACTCATCAATTCCATTAGTACCTCTCTCACTTCCATAAGGAATACAATACTATTCCTGTTTGTCCTTGGCCGAGGGTAGTGCCTTCCCGTTGTTTCAGTGACATAAGTTGCTGATACGTTCTGATACGTTCTGCACTGATATAATGGTTATCTACCTAATTTTCTAAAGGCAAAGAAATTTATGACCCTAGGTAGCTGCCCGTGTTAATGATTTTAACCTTCAAATGAATATATATCTATCAGCGCCACAATAATACGATACAAGCTATATCTGATATAGGCGGAGTCTCCCAACCAGACTCCAAAAGTTAAGAGTAAAAAGAAATGCCAAGATACAGCGCTACACTACCCTCAGATGAGGGTTGGGTTGCTAAAGATGGTGTCCACGACTAGGAATGTGTATACATAAAGGTTAATATATAATATTGTGTTACACAAAGAATATATATAAAACCATGTGAAAAAGTACTTAAAAGGTAAAAGATTAAAAACAAAAAATATATATATAGGATGTGATATTAAAATGTATTAAATGTATTGTAATAAAATGTTTGTTTAATACATTTTAATATCACATCCTATATATATATTTTTTGTTTTTAATGATTTTAACCCCTTTAATGCCAGTAAGAATATTTAGGAACCAGGCACACTTTTAGGAACCAGACAGTGGTATTTGTAAATATGGATAATAACTCCAAAAGTTAGGAGCCAATGGTAAAAATTTCAGGAGCCAGTGGCTCCCAGGCTCCCGCGTTTGTCGAACCCTGCCATAAGTGCTTTACTGCAAGAATTACCCCACAGAGAATGTGACACAGGTAAATGTAGGTTTTGAGTAGAAATTATTTTGTATATATTATATTATCGTGGTAGAATGTATCATCATCCTAATATTACAAACGAAGAATAGGTTAGAAAGTTAAGCACACTCCTATCATTTATAGTAAGCAAAGAACCACTGCACTTGTTTTTAACCACAAGACGGCAATCATCACCACAGTGAAGCAGTTATATTTTTAACCACTTGGCAGCCATAAAGGGCTGCAGTAGAGTGCGTAGAAATACATTGCAGCTCTCTCTGGCAGCTGAGGGCTTAAATTATTTCCTTTTTGACTCCAGAAATTGCAAATCTCCACTCCCTCGTGTTATTTATATGGCTTGTTTAAAGGTCTAGAGTAAAAATAAAACTCTTTATTTCTTTTATTTCTGTGAAAATGTCATTGTTTCATTGGAACACAAACATTTTACATTACTAAACACATAAGGTAAATCATAATTATTGCAGTCTCAAAGCAGGAAACTGCTATTTAGTCAATCAAGAGTCATTGGCCTCTATTTATCAAGGACTGTCGGACATGATCTGACAGTGTGTATCAGGTCCGACAGACCTCACTGAATACGGCGAGCAATACGCTCGCCGTATTCAGCATTGCACCAGCAGCTCACAAGAGCTACTGGTGCAACGCCGCCCCCTGCAGACTCGCGGCCAATGGGCCGCCAGCAGGGGGGTGTCAATCAACCCAATCGTACTCGATCGGGTTGATTTCCGGCGATGTCTGTCCGCCTGTTCAGAGCAGGCAGACAGGTTATGGAGCAGCGTTCTTTGTGACCGCTGCTTCATAACTGCTGTTTCTGGTGAGCCTGCAGGCTCGCCAGAAACACGAGGCATCAAGCTCCATTCAGAGCTTGATAAATATGCCCCAAAATCTGCACTTCTGGAGCATCCACACTCCGCGTCAGATGAAGATACAGCATACTGTTAGTACATACACCTATACGCATGCTCCTCACCAGCTGTATCTTTATCTGGAGCGACACAATTGCACAAGTTTGACTATGTACTTAACTTGTTTTGCAGGAATTTGTTTTAAAACCGATTCACTAACGATTGTAGAAAAGTGTCAGATTTAGTGAATCAAATGCAGAGAATAGCATAGAAACTGGGGAAATTGGGAAGGCTGGTGAGAAGTCTGTTGTTTTAGCAGATATTAGCGCGTTGCGGAATCTGTTGGCGCTCTACAAATAACCGATAATAATAATAATATTCTAATGCTTTTAGTGTATAAAAAGAAAATGATCAAATTTAAAATTTTTAAATTTAAACTGGAAATTACTTAAAAACCAACACATAGAGTTCTGGGTTGTAGTGCAATTTAGATAACATTTCAACTAACCAGAAATACCATACTGTGATCTGCTATACATATTCTTCCATTTGTGTCCTCCATAATTGCACTTACATTGGTTGATCTACCAGTCTTAATAAGGGGCATATTTTAGCCTAGGCTAACAAGGCACTTACCTAGGGCGGCAGATTGGTGGGGGCAGCACTTTTGAGTCTGTGTTTTTTATATATATAGCAGAATTTTGAGTGCCTAGGGCAGCACAAAACCTAAATACGCCACTGATCTTAATGCTTCCAACACCATGAATCAAGATTCAACATAAAAAAAGGAAATTTAATAATAATAATTATCAAAAAGAGAAATGAAAAAGAAAACAAAAACCAAGAGTAAAAGAGAGTGTGGAGGTATAAAGAGGGAAGGCGAGAGGAGGTGAGGATGGACAGGTTAGAAGTGTATGGCACAAAACATAAGATAAACTATTATTATAGTTGTTATGGTCATGATCCTGGAACCCACAAGTCAGGAGTTCTGAAGTGCATGTTGGAGGCTTTCTCGGTAGAATTTTATAAATGGAAAAAAATGCTATTTCTACAAAAAGTATCTCTATTCCTCCAGTGAAAGGATTTTGTTAGTTCTGTATCCTGAAGCTTTTCTATTGTTTTAGATAAGTATCCCTAAAATATTCTAATCCTGTGCTATCAAGCATAGAGTTTCATCTTGGCAGGAGGAGAAAAAAGGAATAGTGTCTAAATAAATCAAGGTGGAATTAATGTGGGTCCCAAACTTTGCTAGTTGCTAGGTTACAATTTAAGCATTACACTGGGGGAGAGTCTATTCCACTTGAAAAGCCTTGAAAACATATTATCATTCATAGAGATAGTTTTACAGGGAAAAAAGCCTTACAAATAAAATAAACCCTGTCCCTTTGTTAGACTTTTCAGCTGCCCTGTGAGGTTATCATGCTCACTAGTTTGTGTGAGTGCTAGTTTCTTATTTATATGATATTTTGCATGAAAGATCACATGGCAAACAGGCAGTGCTAGCCTTCAAGTGAATAGGAAGCACAAATTCACAGGCAATGCACCTGCCCTGTGTGATTGCAGGCAACATACCTACCCTGTTGGATTACAAGCAATACACCTGTCCTTTATGATTGCAGGAAATATACTTGGCCTTTGTAATTGCAGGCAATGAACCTGCTGTATGTGATTAAAAGGCAATATGCCTGTCTTGGTTGATTACAGGCAATGTGTCTACCCTGTGTGATTACAGGCAATACACCTGTCCTGATTGATTACAGGCAATATGCCTGCCCTGTGGAGTTATTGAGAATATGGCTGCCCTGAAGGATTTAATCAGTACACCTGCCCTGTGTGATTACAATGTTTTCGCCAATATTTAAATGCAGACAGTCATAGCTGTAGGGACCAAAATAATCTATGCAGGGGGGGTTCATTTTTACTGGCAGGGGATTCTTATTCAGTAAACTTGGAATCATCCAAACAATACATTTTAAATAGACATACACACACAAAAGATCCTCACACAGAAACACTCAAACACACAAACAACCAGAAAAACACACATTCTCTAAAGGTTAAAAACAATCAAGCAGTGGCGATAGAGGGAATGTACAATGCGTTTCTCGGCTTTGATACCAGTCGTTTCCTCAGGCATAAAGCACCTTACTACAAACACATTATTTAAAGGCAACTGTAGTCAATTAGCAAGTGGAAAGCGCCCACTACGGGCATGTGTACACACCAGAGTCCCTAGTTAATCAGTAACTACTTAAAAAACACAACAGTGTAAATATAACATTAGACATATCTAGAAGAAAAAGAGTTACATATTATATACAACATCCATAGCTTGCTAGTTAATAATATTAACTATCAAGAGCGTGGATAGCAACAACTTCTTACATTTTTCTAGTAACCAGCTCAATAGCTGGAAGACTAACATACCATATAGCCAATTTAGGCTTAGTAGAAGAAACTGCAGTACCATGGAACCATATGATATCCAATCCACAACCCTAATAGACAGATTCAAAGAAAAAGGCTACCCCAGCCAGCTTATCAAGGACAGTTATCTGAAAGCTAGAAACATAGACAGAACAGTCATTTTACAACAAACTCCAAAACTTGAAAGAACCAATGAGGGAAATCATACATAAAGCCCAGCCTTCTTCACCCAGTTTAATTCAGAGCTTAATAATATTAGAAAAATAATTAACAAACATTGGCCGATTGTACTTAAGAATCCTTATCTCAAGAGGAACCTAAAACATAACTTATAGATAGACCTCAGCGCCTGATAGGAACCTATGAGCCTGGGGGCGGGTGACTCCTAGCTGTTACCCAGTATGAGATAGTTAAAGTGTGAAAAGATCCCAGGCACCTACCCTAACTCAAACCTAGCCTCCTTAGGGTAGGCGCCTGGGATCTTTTCACACTTGAACCTAAAACATAATCCAAGATTAGTTTTTAGACTGGCATCCACCTTGAAGCAGAAACTTGCCCCCAGCAAAGTGATAGTCTCCAAAAAGAACATACATACTATACCGTTTAAAAATGAGGCCAACAACAAAGGAAAAATTGGATCATTTAGATGCAACAAAACTAGATGTCACGTGTAAATTCATACATGACTAAGGGCTAGCCTGAAACGTTGTATGTTTTGCTCTCTGGACCCTATGTGAAATAATAAAGGTATTTTTTAATTTTGTTGGCTGGAATATACATTTTTGTTACATGTGTAAATTCATCACCCATGGTAACAAATCCATTCAAAGTCATACCATGGTTGAGAATTTTGAGATTAGAACATACATAGATTGCTGTACAGAATATGTAATATATGTGAATGTGGAGTACAGTATTTGGGCCGCACCTCTAGAAAGGTACGGACGAGATTGAGCGAACATCTCAGAAATCTGAAGAAATGTTTATTAAAACACACACCTAGATTACGAGTTTTGCATTTGTGCTTTAACACTGAAAAAATCGTAATTTCAGCGTTAAAACAGCAACGCAGCCATTACGAGTCTAGTCGGTATAGCTGTACCGCAAGCCTTTTAGCCTGTAACGCAACGTCAGTCCCGCACTCAAAAAAATGACGTTTTTTCATAGAATTCCCATAGTTCTACCATTACGAGTTTTGCGGTGAGGCTAAAAAACTTGAGTTCCAGCCTATACCGACACGATCCGTACTGACATCTGAGACCAGTAGTTATTAGTTTTACGCAACAAAACTGTTACACAAAAGTCATAACTAAAGTGTTACAAAGTGCACTAACACCCATAAACTACCTATTAACCCCTAAACCGAGGCCCTCCTGCATCGCAAACACTATAATAAACGTATTAACTCCTAATCTGCAGCTCCCGACATCGCCGCCACTAATAAAAGTTATTAACCCCTAAACCTCTGGCCTCCCACATCACTACCACTAAATAAACCTATTAATCACTAAACCGCCAGCCCCCCATATCGCCAAAAACTAAATTAAACTATTAACCCCTAAACCTAACAACCCTCTAACTTTAAATTAAAATTACAAGATCCCTATCTTAAAATATATAAACACTTACCTGTGAAATTAAAAAAAAACTGTTTAAACTATAAATTAAACTAACATTACTATTATACTAAAATTAAAATATCAATTAAATAAATTACTCATTAAAAAAACTAACACTACTAAAAAAATTAAATCTACAGTTACAAAAATGTAAAAATGCTAAATTACAAAAAATTAAAAGTACTAAATTACAAAAAATAAAAAAATTACTAAATTACAAAAATTAACAAACGAAATTATCCAAAATAAAAACAATTACACCTAATCTAATAGCCCTATCAAAATAAAAAAGCCCCCCCCAAAATAAAAAATTAAAACCTAGCCTACAATAAACTACTAATAGCCCTTAAAAGGGCCTTTTGTAGGGCATTGCCCTAATGAAATCAGCTCTTTTCCCAGTAAAAAAATACAAAGACCCCCCCAACAGTAAAACCCACCACCCAACCAACCCCCCAAAATAAAAAACCTATCTTTAAAATAAACAAACTATCTACCCATTGCCCTGAAAATGGGCATTTGTATGGGCATTGCCATTAAAAGGACATTTAGCTATTTTCCCTGCCCTTAAAAGGGCATTCAGCTCTTTTATGAAATGTCCAAACCCTAATCTAAAAAAAAAACCCACCCAAAAAAAAAATTAAAAAACACCTAACACTAACCCCTCTTTAGGTACTCACAGTTGCTGAAGTCCGGCTTGAACGATCTTCATCCCAGCGGCTCCATCTTCATCCAAGTGGCTCTATCTTCATTCATCAAGGGACCGGCATCTTCTTCATCCCTGCGGAGGCGGATCGGTCGATGCGCGGAGGTTGAAGTCCAGGCGAAGGTCCAAGGCGGAGGTCCAGGCGGAGATCTTTTGCCGCACACTGAGGATTCAAATGCAAGGTACCCCTTTTATACTGGGGGTACCCTTGCATTCCTATTGGCTGAAAATTTTAAATCAGCCAATAGGAATTAGAGCTGCTAAAATTCTATTGGCTGTTCAAATCAGCTAATTTGAATCAGCCAATAGGAATGAGAGCTGCTTAAATTCTATTAGCTGATTTGAACAGCCAATAGGATTTAAGCAGCCCTAATTCCTATTGACTGATTTATTTTTTTCAGCCAATAAGAATGCAATGGTACCCCAAGTATAAAAGGGGTACCTTGCATTTGAATCCTCAGTGTGCAGCGGATGATCGCATGAAGAGGACCTCCATGTTGGATCGATGGACATCCGCCTTGGCCCTCCGCCTGGACCTCCGCCTTGGACTTTCGCCTGGACCTTAGCCTTGGACCTCTGCCTGGACTTTCGCATTGGACCTTTGCCTGGACCTCCGCAGGAATGAAGAAGATGCCGGTCCCTCGATGGATGAAGATGGAGCGGCCTGGATGAAGATGGAGCCACCTGGATGAAGATGGAGCCGCTGGGATGAAGATCGTTCAAGCCAGACTTCAGCAACTGTGAGTACCTAAGGAGGGGTTAAAGTTAGGTTTTTTTGGGTGTTTTTTTTTTAGATTAAGGTTTGGGCTTGTCTAAAAAGAGCTAAATGCCCTTTTAAGGGCAATGCCCATACAAATACCTTTTCAGGGCAATGGGTAGATTAGGTTTTTTTATTTTGTGGATTTGGGGGGGGGGGGTGTAATGTTAGGGGGTGTTTGTTTTTATTTTTTAGAAAAAGATCTGATTTCTTTAGGGCAATGCCCTACAAAAGGCCATTTTAATGGCTATTGGTAGTTTATTATAGATTAGGGTTAATTTATTTTGGGGTGTTTTTTGGTTTTTTTTAAACGGGGTATTAGAATAGGAATAATTTTTATTATTTTGAATAATTTGTTTGTTATTTTGCAATGTCCATACAAATGCCCATTTCAGGGCAATGGGTAGATTAGGTTTAACTTTTTTTTTTGTGGGTTTGGGGGGTGGGAGTTTGTATACTGTTAGGGGGTGTTTGTTTTTCTTTTGAAGCAAAAGAGCTGATTTCTTTAGGGCAATGCCCTACAAAAGGCCCTTTTAAGGGCCCTTGGTACTATATTATAGATTAGGTTTTTTTTATTTTGGGGTGTTATAGAATTGGAATAATATTTATTGTTTTGGATAATGTTGTTTGTTATTATTTGTAATGGTAGTTTTTTTATTTTTTGTAATTTTAGTGTTTTTTATTTTTTGTAATGTTGTTTTTTTTGTAATGTTAAGTTTTAGTGTAAGGCAGCTTAGGTTTTACTTTTAGTTCACAGGTAAGTTTGTATTTATTTTAACTAGGTAGTTAGTAAATAGTTAATAACTTTACTAATTAGTCTACCTAGTTAAAATAAATACAAACTTACCTGTGAAATAGAAATTAAACATAAGCTAGCTACAATATAACTATTAGTTATATTGTAGCTAGCTTAGGTTTTATTTTAATTTCACAGGTAAGTTGTTTTTAGTTTTAAATAGGTATTATTTAGTTAATTATTGTAATTTTAATTTAGGTCTATTTTAATTATGTGAAAATTAGGGGGTGTTAGGTTTAGGTTTAGGGTTAGGGTTAGGTTTAGGGTTACAGTTATGGTTAGGTTTAGGGTTAGGTTTAGGGGTTAATATAGTTTAATTTAGGTTGTTGTGATGTGAGGGGCTGGCGGTTTAGGGGTTAATAACTTTACTGATGGCGACGGCAGGGAGTGGCGGAATAAGGGTTAATATCTTTATTATTGTGTGGGCGATGTTGGGGTGCGGGGGAATAGGGGTTAATAACTTTATTATAGTGGTGGCAATATCAGGAGTGGCAGATTAGGGGTTAATAGCATTAAGTAGGTGTCGGCAATGTAGTATTGCATTACTACCAATATATTTACATTAACATTTTACTGTCACTTTGAGGATAACCTACTATATATACTTTATACTATTGTGGAATTTATATAAGAATTGGGATTCATATTGTTTTTTATATATATATATATATATATATATATATATATATGGTATATTTGCTCATTTACTATTACGTGTATTACGTGTATTTTGTGCAGTATGGAGCTCAACGCAACCATATCGCACGCACAAGCCGGCTTTTTCAAAACTCGTAATGGCAACGCTATGGAAGGTGAAATAACGCAACTTTCCTTGCGTTCGTTTCGCACCCTCTATAGCGCAAAACTTGTAATCTAGGTGATAGTGTATCTAGACACAGCACTTTACAGCACAATAAAAACCACAATGCTTTTTCGATCACCCCATTGGAGAGTATTCCACGTTCGATTAGGTACAATAGGTACACTCGTTTACGCCAGAGGGAGACATACTGGATATATTGATTCCAGTCTCTGTTTCCCTCTGGCCTAAACGAGGTACTGGATCTGGCTGCCCTCTGATATCTATGAGCACAGAGGTATAGATTATCGCATCACCAGCATCTTTGAGATATCAATGGAGTGATCATTTTTAATATATATGATCCCATAATTATGAAAATTGGGATCTGTTTTCGTCTGTTTTTATAGGGTTGCCTATTCCAGATGTGAGTAGGGACCATAGATCGTGCATGATGTATTTTTGTAAGGGATGCTGATTATGTCTTGTTTGGTATATATATGCTATCTTCTATTTTTTGTACTAAAATTGATGAAATCTCATGTTATCTCTTGTAATTATACATTTATAGACTTTAGCTTTTTTTTTAATTATAGGTCGATGCACTTGATTCTTTTGTGAACATCATATCATTATATAATCCATTTGGTCACCTATCATAAGACCATTACGATCCCACTATATGCCAAATATTTTGAGCATTAGATTTAGCTCATTCACACAAGTGCAGTAACTAGGTTGGTCTCAATCACTTTGTCCTGTTACACCTCCCCATTCCCTTCTATTACAGTATTTTTATTTATAACACTCCATATGGTTAACATTATTATAGTACCATTTAATGAATAGAGATTTTCTTCCTGATAAGTAGTTTAATCTCTATTATCCACATAGATAGCACTAGGTGTATTCCATACACATTTTATATATCACCACGTCATATACCACTATATTGCTTTATATGTATTATTCACAGGGAGTAACTCACGCATATATTTTATTCACACATCCCTAACCAATCACTAGTTGTTTAATTCTCAGCCGTAATCTTTAGAAGTTACGTCATACATATCCCATTGCTCACTCTTATCACGTGGGGACGCTATTTACAAGAGCGTATGCTTTAATCATTTCTATGGAAATATAATGATTAACAATATGCTTAATTCGATCTCTATTGTCATTGATATTACAGTTTATAAAGCACTATTAGTATCACATTCTTGTTATACATTTGTTGTTTAATTTTGGACGTACACTCTTTGAAGTCACATAATACCGGCCCTGTTACTATTGGCCATTCCAAAACACGTGGGTTGGTCCCATCCTTTCAATCAACAATAGTTTGTGCATCTTATATATTGTTATTAATATGACGATCCCAGTATGTACCCTGCGGCGATAAATTAGCGAAAGGCAGTGTGAACATGGACATGATTAATGTGAGTGTTACACACATACATTTACAAGAGATGATTATTTTTAACTAAGTGCAAGTCACACGCCACAAACATTAGAATTCGGCCGATCTCAAACACACATGATTTGAGCGGTTTTGTGAGTTCTATTATCAAAAAATTGGGGACATAAGGCTTATCAACAACAAAAAATACTTTCCGAAATGTAAATACCAAATAGGATACAAGTTAACTATGTTTCCAGAATCTCTTAAAGGGACAATGTCCTATTATTAACTAGCAAGCTATGGATTTTGTATATAATTTGTAACCCTTTTCTTCTAGATATGTCTAATGTTATATTTACACTGTTGTGTTTTTTGAAGTAGTTACTGATTAATTAGGGACTCTGGTGTGCACACGCCTGTAGTGGGTGCTTTCAACTTGCTAGTTGGCTACATTTGCCTTTAAATAATGTGTTTGTAGTAAGGTGCTTTATGCCTGAGGAAACGGCTGGTATCAAAGCCGAGAAACGCGTTGCATAGATAGGGGGTGTATTGTACATGCCCCCTATATCCGCTGCTTGATTGTTTTTAAAGTGTTTTTAATAAATCAGCTTTCATAACTACAAGTCTTGTAGAAGCACCTGTTTGAGTGATCTACCTATGAGTATATTGCATTGGAGCACCTGGAGTAACCTACTTCTGTAGTGGGTTGGACTGCATCTGTACACCTTGGTGGAGCCAGGAGAGGATTAGCTGATACACCCAAAATTATCCGCCTGCTCCTACCAGTACATAAATTTACTTATACCAATTGTGAGTACTGATTTGGCTTGAATATTTACTTGTCCATATCTGAATATGCTGATCCACACATGAGGCGCCCCTCTGTTTTATGCTTCTTTCTCAGTACATTGTTACACTTTTTGTGCTCCCTCTAGAATGCAATTTCACATAAAAAAATTCTGCAATGTACATTGTTACATTTATTGTGCTTGTCTGTATAATGTAATCTCATGTGAAGTACTTTATACACTGTCACACTTACTGTGCTGCCTGTAAGATAGATAGTCATATACACTGTCACACTTACTGTGCTGCCTGTAAGATAGATAGTCATATACACTGTCACACTTACTGTGCTGCCTGTAAGATAGATAGTCATATACACTGTCACACTTACTGTGCTGCCTGTAAGATAGATAGTCATATACACTGTCACACTTACTGTGCTGCCTGTAAGATAGATAGTCATATACACTGTCACACTTACTGTGCTGCCTGTAAGATAGATAGTCATATACACTGTCACACTTAATGTGCTGCCTGTAAGATAGATAGTCATATACACTGTCACACTTACTGTGCTGCCTGTAAGATAGATAGTCATATACACTGTCACACTTACTGTGCTGCCTGTAAGATAGATAGTCATATACATTGTTAAACTTACTGTGCTGCCTGTAATGTTTCAACTCATATAGATAGTCACATACATTGTTATACTTACTGTACTGTTTGTTGTGTCATCTCATATAGATAGTCACATACATTGTTATACTTACTGTACTGTCTATATTGTGTCATCTCATATAGATAGTCACATACATTGTTATACTTACTGTACTGTCTGTTGTGTCATCTCATATAGATAGTCACATACATTGTTACACTTACTGTACTGTCTGTATTGTGTCACCTCGTATAGATAGTCACATACATTGTTACACTTACTGTGCTGCCTGTAATGTTTCACCTCATATTGATAATCACGTACATTGTTACACTTACTGTACTGTCTGTATTGTGTCACCTCGTATAGATAGTCATAAACATTGTTACTTACTGTACTGCCTATAAGATAGATAGTCACATACATTGTTACACTTACTGTGCTGCCTGTAATGTTTCAACTCATATAGATAGTCATAAACATTGTTACTTACTGTACTGCCTATAAGATAGATAGTCACATACATTGTTACACTTACTGTGCTGCCTGTAATGTTTCAACTCATATAGATAGTCACATACATTGTTACACTTACTGTACTGTCTGTATTGTGTCATCTCATATAGATAGTCACATACATTGTTACACTTACTGTACTGTCTGTATTGTGTCATCTCATATAGATAGTAAAATACATTGTTACACTTACTGTACTGTCTATATTGTGTCATCTCATATAGATAGTCACATACATTGTTACACTTACTGTACTGTCTGTATTGTGTCATCTCATATAGATAGTCACATACATTGTTACACTTACTGTACTGTCTGTATTGTGTCATCTCATATAGATAGTCACATACATTGTTACACTTACTGTACTGTCTATATTGTGTCATCTCATATAGAAAGTTACATACATTGTTACACTTACTGTACTGTCTGTTGTGTCATCTCATATAGATAGTCACATACATTGTTACACTTACTGTGCTGCCTGTAATGTTTCAACTCATATAGATAGTCATAAACATTGTTACACTTACTGTACTGTTTGTTGTGTCATCTCATATAGATAGTCACATACATTGTTACACTTACTGTACTGTCTGTATTGTGTCATCTCATATAGATAGTCACATACATTGTTACACTTACTGTACTGTCTGTATTGTGTCACCTCATATAGATAGTCACATACATTGTTACACTTAATGTGCTGTCTGTATTGTGTCACCTCATATAGATAGTCACATACATTGTTACACTTACTTTACTGTCTGTATTGTGTCATCTCATATAGATAGTCACATACATTGCTACACTTACTGTACTGCCTGTAATGTTTCAACTCAGATAGTCATAAACATTGTTACACTTACTGTACTGTTTGTTGTGTCATCTCATATAAATAGTCACATACATTGTTACACTTACTGTGCTGCCTGTAATGTTTCAACTCATATAGATAGTCACATACATTGTTATACTTACTTTACTGTCTGTAATGTTTCAACTCATATAGATAGTCACATACATTGTTACACTTACTGTACTGCCTGTAATGTTTCAACTCATATAGATAGTCACATACATTGTTACACTTACTGTGCTGTCTGTATTGTATCATCTCATATAGATAGTCACATACATTGTTATACTTACTTTACTGTCTGTATTGTGTCATCTCATATAGATAGTAAAATACATTGTTACACTTACTGTACTGCCTGTAATGTTTCAACTCATATAGATAGTCACATACATTGTTACACTTACTGTACTGCCTGTAATGTTTCAACTCATATAGATAGTCACATACATTGTTATACTTACTGTACTGTTTGTTGTGTCATCTCATATAGATAGTCACATACATTGTTATACTTACTGTACTGTTTGTTGTGTCATCTCATATAGATAGTCACATACATTGTTACACTTACTGTACTGTCTGTATTGTGTCATCTCATATAGATAGTCACATACATTGTTACACTTACTGTACTGTCTGTATTGTGTCATCTCATATAGATAGTCACATACATTGTTACACTTACTGTACTGTCTGTATTGTGTCATCTCATATAGATAGTCACATACATTGTTATACTTACTGTACTGTTTGTTGTGTCATCTCATATAGATAGTCACATACATTGTTACACTTACTGTGCTGCCTGTATTGTGTCATCTCATATAGATAGTCACATACATTGTTATACTTACTGTACTGTTTGTTGTGTCATCTCATATAGATAGTCACATACATTGTTACACTTACTGTGCTGTCTGTATTGTATCATCTCATATAGATAGTCACATACATTGTTATACTTACTTTACTGTCTGTATTGTGTCATCTCATATAGATAGTAAAATACATTGTTACACTTACTGTACTGCCTGTAATGTTTCAACTCATATAGTCACATACATTGTTACACTTACTGTACTGCCTGTAATGTTTCAACTCATATAGATAGTCACATACATTGTTATACTTACTGTGCTGTTTGTTGTATCATCTCATATAGATAGTCACATACATTGTTATACTTACTGTACTGTTTGTTGTGTCATCTCATATAGATAGTCACATACATTGTTACACTTACTGTGCTGCCTGTAATGTTTCACCTCATATAGATAGTCACATACATTGTTACACTTACTGTACTGTCTGTATTGTATCATCTCATATAGATAGTCACATACATTGTTACGCTTACTGTACTGTCTGTATTGTGTCATCTCATATAGATAGTCACATACATTGTTACACTTAATGCGCTGTCTGTATTGTGTCATCTCATATAGATAGTCACATACATTGTTACACTTACTGTACTGTCTATATTGTGTCATCTCATATAGATAGTCACATACATTGTTACACTTACTGTACTGTCTATATTGTGTCATCTCATATAGATAGTCACATACATTGTTACACTTACTGTACTGTCTGTATTGTATCAACTCATATAGATAGTCACATACATTGTTACACTTAATGTGCTGTCTGTATTGTGTCACCTCATATAGAGAGTCACATACATTGTTACACTTAATGCGCTGTCTGTATTGTGTCACCTCATATAGATAGTCACATACATTGTTACACTTACTGTACTGTCTGTATTGTGTCACCTCATATAGATAGTCACATACATTGTTACACTTACTGTACTGTCTGTATTGTGTCACCTCATATAGATAGTCACATACATTGTTACACTTACTGTACTGTCTGTATTGTGTCATCTCATATAGATAGTCACATACATTGTTACACTTACTGTACTGTATGTATTGTATCAACTCATATAGATAGTCACATACATTGTTACACTTACTGTACTGTCTGTATTGTGTCACCTCATATAGATAGTCACATACATTGTTACACTTAATGCGCTGTCTGTATTGTGTCACCTCATATAGATAGTCATAAACATTGTTACACTTACTGTACTGTCTGTATTGTGTCATCTCATATAGATAGTCACATACATTGTTACACTTACTGTACTGTCTATATTGTGTCATCTCATATAGATAGTCACATACATTGTTACACTTACTGTACTGTCTGTATTGTGTCACCTCATATAGATAGTCACATACATTGTTACACTTACTGTACTGTCTGTATTGTATCATCTCATATAGATAGTCACATACATTGTTACACTTACTGTGCTGACATACATTGTTACACTTACTGTGCTGTCTGTATTGTATCATCTCATATAGATAGTCACATACATTGTTACACTTACTGTACTGTCTGTATTGTATCAACTCATATAGATAGTCACATACATTGTTACACTTAATGTGCTGTCTGTATTGTGTCACCTCATATAGATAGTCACATACATTGTTACACTTACTGTACTGTCTGTATTGTGTCACCTCATATAGATAGTCACATACATTGTTACACTTACTGTACTGTCTGTATTGGGTCATCTCATATAGATAGTCACATAAATTGTTACACTTAATGTGCTGTCTGTATTGTGTCACCTCATATAGATAGTCACATACATTGTTACACTTACTGTACTGTCTATATTGTGTCATCTCATATAGATAGTCACATACATTGTTACACTTAATGTGCTGTCTGTATTGTGTCACCTCATATAGATAGTCATATACATTGTTACACTTACTGTGCTGCCTGTAATGTTTCAACTCATATAGATAGTCACATACATTGTTACACGTACTGTACTGTCTATATTGTGTCATCTCATATAGATAGTCACATACATTGTTACACTTACTGTACTGTCTGTATTGTGTCACCTCATATAGATAGTCACATACATTGTTACACTTACTGTACTGTCTGTATTGTGTCACCTCATATAGATAATCATATACACTGTTACACTTACTGTACTATCTGTATTGTGTCACCTCATATAGATATCCATATACATTGTTACACTTACGGTACTGTCTGTTGTGTCACCTTATATATGGCTAGATTATGAGTTTTGCATTATGAGTGAAAAACCATAACGCTGCTTTTTCACTACCGCTGCTATTACGAGCCTTGTCAAAAAATCTGTACTGCACACTTTTTTGTCCGTAACGCAAATTAACTTACGCAGTTTGCGTAAAGTCTTTTTTCAATGGGACTTCCATAGCGCCGATATTACAAGCTTTTTCTGGGAGGCCAAAAAGTGAGCGGTACAGCCTGTACCGCAAGATTCGTAACGCAATCTAAAGTCAGTAGTTATGAGTTTTACGCTACAAAGCTGTAGCATAAAACTCATAACTAAAGTGTTAAAAAGTACACAAACACACATAAACTACCTATTAACCCCTAAACCGAGGCCCTCCCACATTGCAAACACAAAAATAAAATTATTAACCCCTAATCTGCCACTCCCGACATAGCTGCCACTATAATAAACATAGTTAAATATTATTAACCCCTAATCTGCCGCCCCTAACATCGCCGCCACCTACCTACATTTATTAACCCCTAATCTGCCACTCCGGACATCGCCACCGCTATAATAAACATATTAACCCCTAAACCTAACCCTAAATCTAACCCTAACACCCCCTAACTTGAATATAATTAAAATAAATCTAAATAAAATACTAAAAAAATAACTAAATAAAATACTATTAATAACTAAATAATTCCTATTTAAAACTAAATACTTTACCCTGTCTGTCTGTAAAGAAGCACCGCATACTATACAGTGTTACAGACGCAGGAGCGTCAGAAGATACAGCAACGTATAAGTTACTCTAATTTGGGGATATACTTTTCTTCTTTTTTACCCTCCACACAGTAGGAGACCGAGGAGAACAATCGGATCTGTATTGGAGGAGGTACAATACCCACACAAACATTGAGTGTCACTTTCTTTAATACATATCTGAACTGTGCCCGCTGAGGCTTATTTTGACTTATACCCAAACAGCTTGGGGGACGTGTGCATACTGACAGGCAAACGGCTTGTGCTCTTTTGGCTCTGTATGTTTATATGTGCTTATTTAATGCCAGATTTGTTATGTCATATGACTTTGTAGTTTTAAGTTGATATATGAGTGATATATGAGTGACCGGTCACTATCTCAGGATTATCTATGTTAATAAGCTAGAGCTAATTTTATAATATATACATTTTAATAAAAATAGTTTGTTTTGCTTTAACATCTGAAGATATTTTCATATTATTCCATTGAGGAAATTTAACAGATTCAAGTATTTATAGAGTTATCCAGT
This sequence comes from Bombina bombina, assembly GCF_027579735.1. NCBI lineage: Eukaryota > Metazoa > Chordata > Amphibia > Anura > Bombinatoridae > Bombina > Bombina bombina. The sequence continues at coordinate 1,250,774,270 of NC_069501.1, read as the reverse complement.
ATCTTTGTTTTTTCCTTTGGGCATCTAAGATTGTAGAGTCCCCATTTAATGTTTCTGGATACATCACTTTATAGTCTATCACTATTCCTATTATATACTTACTAAATAAAACATTTACTCTATTGTTGATAGAGTCCTCTAGCTACAAGTAGCGCTGACCCACTACACTTTTTTCTTAGACTATTAATCTTTGACATCTTTGGGGAAGAGTTGTCACTTTGGATCAGCCTGAGGTATCTACAGGGTAAGCGCAGTTTAATACTTTCTGTTACACTAACACCTAATCTTACACTACAATTAAATCAATTACCTAAATTAAATACAATTACCTAAATTACAAAAAACAAACAAACACTAAATTACACAAAATAAAAAAAGAAATTATCAGATATTTAAACTAATTACACCTAATCTAATAGCCCTATCAAAATAAAAAAATTCCCCCTCAAAATAAAAAAAAACCCTAGCCTAAACTAAACTACCAATAGCCCCTAAAAGGGCCTTTTGCAGGGCATTGCCCCAAATAAATCAACTCTTTTACCTGTAAAAAAAAATACAAACAACCCCCCAACAGTAAAACCCACCACCCAACCAACCAACCCCCCAAATAAAATCCTAACTAAAAAAACCTAAGCACTCCATTGCCCCTTAAAAGGGCATTTAGCTCTTTTTCAGTGCCCAAACCCTAACCTAAAAATAAAATCCACCTAATAAACCCTTAAAAAAACCTAACACTAACCCCCGAAGATCCACTTACAGTTTTAAAGACCGGACATCCATCCCCAACTAAGCCGGGAGAAGTCTTCATCCAAGCCGGCAGAAGTGGTCCTCCAGACAGGCAGAAGTCTTCATCCAGACGACACGGAGCGGCTTCATCTTCAAGACATCCGGCGTGGAGCATCCTCTTCAATCGACGTCTTCTTGCAGAATGAAGGTTCCTTTAAATGACGTCATCCAAGATGGAGTCCCTTGAATTCCGATTGGCTGATAGAATTCTATCAGCCAATCGGAATTAAAGGTGAAAAAAAACTATTGGCTGATGCAATCAGCCAATAGGATTGAGCTTCAATCCTATTGGCTGATCCAATCAGCCAATAGGATTGAGCTTGCATTCTATTGGCTGTTTTTTCACCTTTAATTCCGATTGTACTGTCTGTATTGTGCCCACTCATGTAAAGCACTGTGTACACTATTACACTAACTGTACTGTCTGTAATGTGCCCACTTATGCAAAGCACTGCGTACACTATAACACTAACAGTATTGTCTGTATTGTGCCCACTTATTTAAAGCACTGTGTACACTATAACACTAACTGTACTGTCTGTATTGTGACCACTCATGTAAAGCACTGTGTACACTATTACACTTACAGTACTGTCTGTATTGTGCCCACTTATGTAAAGCACTGTGTACACTATTACACTAACTGTACTGTCTGTATTGTGCCCACTCATGTAAAGCACTGTGTACACTATTACATTAATGGTAACAGTGGGTGATACACTTAGCGCCTACCCCAAAGTGACCCTAGCTTTGGGTATTGACTCCTAGTAGTCAATAAAAATAATAGAAATATAGAATAAAAAATCCAAAGCGCCTGAAAGGCTGGGTCTAGAGCTAATAAGAACAGATAAACAAATATATATATAAAAAATAACAATTTAATAATACAAGCATGGATCCATGTTACAAACAAAGAACATATTAAAATAATTAAACTAAAAACAAAGGTTTCTGGTAGCGCCTCAGTGGACCGATCCCCCTTCTATGGGATCGTTGATCCTCTGTCACCTTGCTACAGGTGAGGGTCGCCTCATTAGGGGCTATAACAAAAAATCTCTGTGTGTTCCCTGGTATAGCAGTAACGATCAACCCAGATACTAATTAAAAAATGTGATGTGTTGTGGTGATGCACAAAAGATAAGAGATAAAGAATGCTAAACCTCGCAAGTCTTGAAAAAGGTCTAGTACAGACCGAAACGCGTCGACTGGTGAGTCTTGCTCCTTCTTATTATTTTGGGACTTTACGCTCTGCACTATTGTGTGTTTGTTTTCTATTTTTAGGTACTTTTCGGGTCGGCCGGGCCCATGACGAAAATATTTTTACATCACCACTACCTGGTAATATTTCAGGCTGCCACTATTTCATAGGATTTAACAGAAATTTATCAAGAACACAACAAACTTTTTATTACAGTGGCCACTGTTTTTTCACCTCATCTTTTCACGTTAGGATGGTTGGATTGAATATTACTTTTTAAAGGACTGTATTTGTTTTTGTTTTTTGTTTTTGCTACTGACCTCATTTGTTTTTTGCTGTTGACCATATTCACCCGTTTGATTGATTTTGCATTGTTTTTCAATTTTTAACGTGATTCACTGATTGTCACACCACTTACACGTATCACCATCTCAACTTAGAGTATTAGGTAACACCTATTATCTGTGTGGGACACACACGAACATTTTCTTCTTATTTCTTCTTATATATCTCTAACTGCTAACTAGGTTTAGCATCTTTTGCACTACCTCTAGCGAGGTTTAGCATTCTTTATCTCTTATCTTTTGTGCATCACCACAACACATCACATTTTTTAATTAGTATCTGGGTTGATCGTTACTGCTATACCAGGGAACACACAGAGATTTTTTGTTATAGCCCCTAACGAGGCGACCCTCACCTGTAGCAAGGTGACAGAGGATCAACGATCCCATAGAAGGGGGATCGGTCCACTGAGGCGCTACCAGAAACCTTTGTTTTTAGTTTAATTATTTTAATATGTTCTTTGTTTGTAACATGGATCCATGCTTGTATTATTAAATTGTTATTTTTTATATATATATTTGTTTATCTGTTCTTATTAGCTCTAGACCCAGCCTTTCAGGCGCTTTGGATTTTTTATTCTATACACTATTACATTAACTGTACTGTCTGTATTGTGACCACTCATGTAAAGCACTGTGTACACTATAACACTAACTGTACTGTCTGTATTGTGACCACTCATGTAAAGCACTGTGCACACTATTACACTAACTCTACTGTCTGTATTGTGCCCACTTATGTAAAGCACTATGTACACTATTACACTAACTGTACTGTCTGTATTGTGCCCACTCATGTAAAGCACTGTGTACACTATTGCACTAACTGTACTGTCTGTATTGTGCTCACTCATGTAAAGCACTGTGTACACTATTACACTAAACAGTACTGTCTGTATTGTGCCCACTCATGTAAAGCACTGTGTACACTATTGCACTAACAGTACTGTCTGTATTTTGCCCACTTATGTAAAGCACTGCGTACACTATTACACTTACAGTACTGTCTGTAGTGTGCCCACTCATGTAAAGCACTGTATACACTATTACACTAACTGTACTGTCTGTATTGTGCCCACTCATGTAAAGCACTGTGTACACTATTACACTAACTGTACTGTCTGTATTGTGCCCACTCATGTAAAGCACTGTGTACACTATTGCACTAACTGTACTGTTTGTATTGTGCCCACTCATGTAAAGCACTGTGTACACTATTACACTAAACAGTACTGTCTGTATTGTGCCCACTTATGTAAAGCACTGTGTACACTATTACACTAAACAGTACTGTCTGTTTTGTGCCCACTCATGTAAAGCACTGTGTATACTATTACACTAACTGTACTGTCTGTATTGTGCCCACTTATGTAAAGCACTGTGTACACTATTACACTAACTGCACTGTCTGTATTGTGCCCACTCATGTAAAGCACTGTGTACACTATTACACTAACTGTACTGTCTGTATTGTGCCCACTCATGTAAAGCACTGTGACTGTGTACACTATTACACTAACTGTACTGTCTGTATTGTGCCCACTCATGTAGAGCACTGTGTACACTATTACACTAACTGTACTGTCTGTATTGTGCCCACTCATGTAAGGCACTGTGTACACTATTACACTAACTGTACTTTCTGTATTGTGCCCACTCATGTAAAGAACTGTGTACACTATTACACTAACTGCACTGTCTGTATTGTGCCCACTCTTGTAAAACACTGTGTACACTATTACACTAACTGTACTGTCTGTATTGTGCCCACTCATGTAAAGCACTGTGTACACTATTACACTAACTGTACTGCCTGTATTGTGCCCACTCATGTAAAGCACTGTGTACTCTATTACACTAACTGTACTGTCTGTATTGTGCCCACTCATGTAAAGCACAGTGTACACTATTAAACTAACTGTACTGTCTGTATTGTGGTCACTCATGTAAAGCACTGTGTACACTATTACACTAACTGTACTGTCTGTATTGTGACCACTCATGGAAAGCACTGTGTACACTATTGCACTAACAGTACTGTCTGTATTGTGCTCATTCATGTAAAGCACTGCGTACACTATTACACTAACTGTACTGTCTGTATTGTGCCCACTCATGAAAAGCACTGCGTACACTATTGCACTAACTGTACTGTCTGTATTGTGCTCACTCATGTAAAGCACTGTGTACACTATTACACTAAACAGTACTGTCTGTATTGTGCTCACTCATGTAAAGCACTGTGTACACTATTACACTAACAGTACTGTCTGTATTGTGCTCACTCATGTAAAGCACTGTGTACACTATTACACTAACAGTACTGTCTGTATTGTGCTCACTCATGTAAAGCACTGTGTACACTATTACACTAAACAGTACTGTCTGTATTGTGCCCACTCATGTAAAGCACTGTGTACACTATTACACTAAACAGTACTGTCTGTATTGTGCTCACTCATGTAAAGCACTGTGTACACTATTACACTAAACAGTACTGTCTGTATTGTGCTCACTCATGTAAAGCACTGTGTACACTATTACACTAACAGTACTGTCTGTATTGTGCCCACATATGTAAAGCACTGTGTACTCTATTACACTAATTGTACTGTCTATATTGTGCCCACTCATGTAAAGCATTGTGTACACTATTACACTAACTGTACTGTCTGTATTGTGCCCACTTATGTAAAGCACTGTGTACACTATTACACTAACTGTACTGTCTGTATTGTGCCCACTCATGTAAAGCACTGTGTACACTATTGCACTAACTGTACTGTTTGTATTGTGCCCACTCATGTAAAGCACTGTGTACACTATTACACTAAACAGTACTGTCTGTATTGTGCCCATTTATGTAAAGCACTGTGTACACTTTTACACTAAACAGTACTGTCTGTATTGTGCCCACTCATGTAGAGCACTGTGTACACTATTACACTAACTGTACTGTCTGTATTGTGCCCACTTATGTAAAGCACTGTGTACACTATTACACTAACTGTACTGCCTGTATTGTGCCCACTCATGTAAAGCACTGTGTACACTATTAAACTAACTGTACTGTCTGTATTGTGCCCACTCTTGTAAAGCATTGTGTACACTATTACACTAACTGTACTGTCTGTATTGTGCCCACTTATGTAAAGCACTGTGTACACTATTACACTAACTGTACTGTCTGTATTGTGCTCACTCATGTAAAGCACTGTCTATACTATTACACTAACTGTACTGTCTGTATTGTGCCCACTTATGTAAAGCACTGTGTACACTATTACACTAACTGTACTGTCTGTATTGTGCTCACTCATGTAAAGCACTGTCTATACTATTACACTAACTGTACTGTCTGTATTGTGCTCACTCATGTAAAGCACTGTCTATACTATTACACTAACTGTACTGTCTGTATTGTGCCCACTCATGTAAAGCTCTGTGTATGTACACTGTTAAACTAGCTGCACTCTGTATTGTGGCATGATAGAATGTTACACTGTGCTGTATGTATTGTATGAAGCGTACACTGTCACATCATTGTCCCTGTGCTGTATGTATTGTATAAAGCGTACACTGTCACATCATTGTCCCTGTGCTGTATGTATTGTATAAAGCGTACGCTGTCACATCATTGTCCCTGTGCTGTGTGTATTGTATATAGTGTACACTGTCACATCACTGTCCCTGTACTGTATGTATTGTATAAAGTGTACACTGTCACATCATTGTCCCTGCGCTGTATGTATTGTATAAAGCGTACGCTGTCACATCATTGTCCCTGTGCTGTGTGTATTGTATATAGTGTACACTGTCACATCATTGTCCCTGTGCTGTATGTATTGTATATAGCGTACACTGTCACATCGTTATCCCTCTGCTGTATGTATTGTATAAAGTATACACTGTCACATCATTATCCCTGTGCTGTATGTATTGTATAAAGTGTACACTGTCACATCATTATCCCTGTGCTGTATGTATTGTATAAAGTGTACACTGTCACATCATTGTCCCTGTGCTGTATGTATTGTATAAAGTGTACACTGTCACATCATTGTCCCTGTGCTGTATGTATTGTATAAAGTGTCCACTGTCACATCATTGTCCCTGTGCTGTATGTATTGTATAAAGTGTACACTGTCACATCATTGTCCCTGTGCTGTATGTATTGTATATAGTGTACACTGTCACATCATTGTCCCTGTGCTGTATTTATTGTATAAAGTGTCCACTGTCACATCATTGTCCCTATGCTGTATGTATTATATATAGTGTACACTGACACATCATTGTCCCTGTGCTGTGTGTATTGTATATAGTGTACACTGTCACATCATTGTCGCTGTGCTGTATGTATTGTATAAAGCGTACACTGTCACATCATTCTCCCTGTGCTGTATGTATATTGTATAAAGCGTACACTGTCACGTCATTGTCCCTGTCCTGTATGTATTATATATAGTGTACAGTGTCACATCGTTGTCCCTGTGCTGTATGTATTGTATATAGCGTACACTGTCACATCACATCATTGTCCCTGTGCTGTGCGTATTGTATAAAGTGTACACTGTCACATCATTGTCCCTGTGCTGTGTGTATTGTATATAGTGTACACTGTCACATCATTGTCCCTGTGCTGTATGTATTGTATATAGTGTACAGTGTCACATCATTGTCCCTGTGCTGTATGTATTGTATATAGTGTACAGTGTCACATCATTGTCCCTGTGCTGTATGTATTGTATAAATTGTACACTGTCACATCATTATCCTGTGCTGTATATATTGTATAAAGCGTACACTGTCACATCATTATCCTGTGCTGTATATATTGTATAAAGCGTACACTGTCACATCATTATCCTGTGCTGTATATATTGTATAAAGCGTACACTGTCACATCATTATCCCTGTGCTGTATGTATTGTATAAAGTGTCCACTGTCACATCATTGTCCCTGTGCTGTATGTATTGTATAAAGTGTACACTGTCACATCATTGCCCCTGTTCTGTATGTATTGTATAAAGTGTACACTGTCACATCATTGTCCTGTGCTGTGCCTGTAAGCCACCATATAAACAGCCTGAGATACCCTGTAAGTTTCTGTGCTACATGTTGGTTACAGGATGTAATGCCTGTCAGCGACAACCTGTTGTAATATTTAATGTACCCTCTGTAAGTCATTATTGCAGCTATAGGTATCTGCCCCCTGCACAAAGATCTGTGTCATCCTATTGCGACGTATAGGACTGCAGATGTGGCTAATAATGAGATCAGGCGCAGGTGACACAGTGCTGCAGGTGACACCGTGCTGTGCATCTCCCTGCTGTGCAAGGTGTTTGGCTGCATCCCCTCTCTCTCTCATTAGTGCAGGCACTAGGACCCTGTGACACCCTCACCCCCTGAGCTGTGTATCTCTCCCTCACTGGAGTGCCGTATCTGGCACATTCTCTGGATCTCTCTCCCCTACATCCCCTTGTCTGCAGCGACAGAGATGTGGATCTTTCGTTCTGCTTGCCCCATCGTTCTGGGGAGCAGGTGTGCACGGTGACAAACCCTATCTACTACAGCCTTGGGAGGGGAGGGTAGTGGGGAGGTGGGGAGGGGCAGTATTACAAATAGGATGTGCCTTTTTTTCTCTCTCCTACCCCTGAAAGCCAAACAGGACTGCAGATTAATGTGTGTTTATATATGTAGTTAAACCTGAAAGTGCAGTGTGTGTGCATGCTTTTGTGTGTGCGTGTGTCTATGTGTATGGCAGATACGGAATGTGGAAGCATTGCAGAAGCCAGGAAAGCTGAACAGATATACAGGGATATAACAGCACTGACAGCATGGTCTTGATTTTGCATCACATACTTATTGCAGTTATTCATTTCTTTAGACGGGGGCAGCAGGTATTCCTGAAGGCTGAAGACTCACCGGCAGTATGCTCCGAAACGCTTCAGGTAGGACACACAAAAATAAATTCATCCTAATTCATCTTCTGCATTTTATTGTGTTATATATGACATTCTCATTCCATATTTCTTGCTTATTATTAGTTATGAGGTACTTTATGAATCCTTTTTATGCCAGAGAGTTAAACGTCTCACTGTAAGGGATGATTTGATTTAACCCTTTGACTGTTATAGAGTGCTGTAACACTTTTGCATGGCAAGGTGTTGCAACCCTCTCTGGCAGGCAAAGGGGTAATGCTGTTCTCAGTGGTAGCACCTGTCTCTGGCAGCCAAAGTGTTAATGATGATACCTAACTTTGGTGAAGGTTTGCTGGCTCTTGTTTTCAAATAACTTACTGTGTTAACAACAATAGATAATGTGTTTGGTTATTACAAGGTTAAATGGGTTGATGAGTTTGAAAGTGACGAAGTTGTGTTTTAAGATCATGTTTCAGTATATATATATATATATATGTATACAGTATATAGATGATGAGTATCTGTAAATGCCTCTAGTAGTTCTCTGGTCAAAACTAAATAAGTCATAGTTACCGTCTATCTGGAAGTCAGGATTAATTTGTCTTGTGTCTGTAATATTTACAGAAATATTCTTCCAAATGGTGGTAGAAAGTTGGGTCCTACTACAAAAAGTAATAGCTAAGATGTTATATTATACATTGTGATGGACTACTGAGTATATTGCTTGCTTGGTTTATGGATCTTACAACATATAGCAACAAGATATTCTTACTACAAATACAGCTAGCCAACACCATCCTTCAGATAATAGTAATTGTCTTAGACTTGCTATGCCGTGTAATGTCTAATAAATGGTTCCTTCTACTGAGCATACTGACCAAATAGAGATATAGTTGGGAGGGGATAAGCAGAGATAGTGGGGTACAGCCAGCTTTAGTGATTCTCAAAATAAATGTTCAGACACAAACATAGCAGGAGTCGTGTAACTGATATTAATGGCCCAAAGGAGGATTCTGATGTAGATACAAATACTTCAAAGGAACAAACAACTAAACATCATTATAACAGTCTACGGGAGAGGGGGTGCAGTAAAGGGTCTTAAGCATATAGTAATAAGCTACAGACAGTGCTATATATAGTGATAAGGAAAGCTGATGTTAATCCGCTAGTAATGATTACCTGGGGGTGCTATGCACAGAGCAATAAGCAGCAAGGTGTCCTATACACCCAGCAATGAATAACAGGTGGTCCTAAGTGTATAGTGATAAGAAAAAGTTTGCCTTGGTTTTTATAGTGATAAGCTTTAGGGGTACTAAGTATGTAATCATCATCAATGAGGGGTTCTTAGTCTGTAGTTTTGAGCAACAGGGAGTCCTAAGAATACAGTTATAAGCAACAGGGGGTCATAGGTATGCAGTGATAAGCAACAGGGGGCCTAATTATGCAGTGATAAGCAACAGGGGGTCCTAGGTATGCAGTGATAAGCAACAGGGGGCCTAGGTATGCAATGATAAGCAACAGGGGGCCTAGGTATGCAGTGATAAGCAACAGGGGGTCCTAACTATGCAGTGTTAAGCAACATTGTGTTCTAAATACAAGATACATGAGGTTCTACTGCATATAGTGAATTTGTGTATTTTAAGTGGGCCCAACTATAGGTGGAGATAATCAACAAGATCTTTCTACCATACCTATTGCCTGCAGTAATAACCAACTGAAGAGTCCTATTATCCATAGTCAAAACCATAAGGAGGGTACTATCAACTATAATGATGGCCAATAGGGGATCCCTATTCTCCATAGTGATGACCAGTAGATGCCTATCACCCATAGTGATAATCAACAGGAAATTTTAATTGCCCTAAGTGATGACCAATGTGAGATCCCAATTTACCATAGTGATAATCAACAGGAGATTCTTATTTACCATAGTGATGACTAATGGGAGATCCCTATTTACCATAGTGATGGCCAACAGGAGATGCCTACTGTCCATATATATGATCAATCGGAGATGTCTGTTGTCAATAGTGATGGCTACCAGAAGATGCCTGTTGTCAATTGTTAAGCCGAGGGCAAAATATATCATTCTGTGAATGGACAGGATTCACATATTTGTCCGCATTCCATCGTAGATTGTGGGCCGCATATGTTCCCTATATTTACCGCTTGTGCAATGTGTTAGGGTAGGGTTTGTCAATCACCCTAGGAAAATGAATCTGCGTTGATTTTCATCCTCCAAATCCAAGTTCATAAGAGGGTTTATAAATATCAGTTGGAGGTTTCACCGATCAAGGCATTATCTTAAATCTTACCCTTACTGTGCTCTCTGTATTGTATCAGCCCATGTAAAGCAATGTATACAGTTGTCTTATTTAAAGTACAGTTATTGCATACTCTGTATTCTGCCCACTCATGTAAAGCCCTATTTACACTGTTTGCCAGTAGTGATAGCTAACAGAAGATGCCTATAGCTATTAGTGATGGCTGTCGCCATAGTGATAACTATAGTAGATAACAATGGTCAACAGCAGCTTCCTCATAGTTACTTAACAGCCAGTTTTAATATATGTCTGACAACAGAGTGTTACAGTGAAAGGAACGTTCCTCAGGGAGGTCCATTCATCAACTAGTGTCAGGTGCATTAGTTAAATTAATGCTCTACAGGAAGGTCCTTCCACACCTAGTAATGAGAGTGACTTTATTTCCAGTGTTAACCAGTCAGAGATGTCTGACCATCATATTAACATAAACGTTACCCAACACAGCGCCCCAGGAAGTGTTCTCCATATCTATATACGTATTTGTAATCACACATGTCCAAAGGCTTCTGTATGGATCACACATTTTTCAGCAGTGGCCATCAACAATACTCCCTACCACTGTTTAAGCTCACAAGAATATGCTGAAGATTTGTATCTATTAAATACACAAACCTTTTAATTTAGTGTTAAGAAAAGCCTAAACCTATCCAGTTTTATTCTTATTGGCCATGAGAGAGACCATCCTATATTGCTCCATGCTGTATTATAGTCCTAGCCTGAGATTAATGAGATCTTCTGTTAAGTTGCTATTTACTACATTATAAATGCTTTTTAGTCCTTGGAGATAACCTTCACATAAAGGTACCCCTTACAGTGCCAGAGTGATGCACATAAGCTCTGATTTTGGGGGGTTCCAGGCCTTTATTTGGAGATTTTTACTGTGCTATCTCTCTGTGCAGGTTGTTTTGTCCTCTGGGAAATGTCATTTGCACTCAGGATATCAGGGCTATGTTTATAGACAAGAGTCCCAGGCTGGGGGAATGTGTTTTTTTGTGGACATACAGATTAGCTCCAAACTGCTGGCAGGTTCCTTGTCCTGCAGTGTCCACAATAGGCTCAGGATGCTAATTTTAAAAGCTGAGACTTCCAGTGCAACCTCCAAAGTAAGAGAAGTTTCCAGTCGTAGCAGCTGTCAGTGCTGAGCAGACACGCTCGCTGTCACACAGTTTAACCCCTTCACTACTGGCAGATAATATACTAACCAACAGTGAAGATGGAATCCAGCACACAATAAACCAGGAGATCAATTGAGGGCTACTACCATGCCCCCATAAATGTAATAGAGAAGGCAAAGGAAGATCTCCAATCATGCAAAAAATTCTAGATAATATACTAACTGCAGAAATAGTGTACAGCAAAGACCACGAGGGTGTAATGCAAAACACATCCTCATAGTCACTTATTTAAACATCTGTTTAAGCTCCCTATAAGTATGGAACTGGACAGAGCATCGTTTTAATCATTTATAGCTGTTGGTATATTTTGTTTTTGGAAACCGGAGAATTAAAGTATAACGTTTCAGAGCTTTGAGGCAGCTGCATTGTATGACAGTTACTAATAAGATTTATTTATACATGTAGAATTTGTTGACTCACAAAGATACTTTTTTTGTTGTTGCTAATTAATAATAATCTTGTTTTTAAGGGTCTCGTTGAGCAGAGTTCATTTACAGCTCTCTCCAGTCTCAACAGTTCCTGTGTTGTGTTTTGTGTAGCTGATTCACAAACCTATCTTATCTTTTCTTAGTGAATCAAGGCCGGATAAATTGTAATTTCAAGTACCTAGAATGACTTGAAAAAATATATCCTGGCTCTCTCTGGTACTAGAACTGGAACATTGGAAGCTGATGCGTTTGTGGTTTTTGTATCACAAGTAATAGTGGTGCTTGTTTAACTATTTCAATACCTACATCACATTGTTGTGATTTTATTTGCATAATTCCTGTTTTGCCAAAAATATTTCACCTGCACGCTGTTAGTTCTCTAATTATCTCTATAACTTAATAATAAGTGATTGAAATGTCATTATAATTTACTTGTAAAGCAGTGCCAAATTACAGAGGTGCTGGATACGGGTACATCATGTAAAATATGCTAGACTGGCAGTGAAGATGTTAACGATTTCAGTACTAGTAGACAGCTGCTCCAGAAATATATCCTTCTCCTACACATATTGATGTATCAATTGATGACATCACTTTCATTCTAAAAATTCCATATAAACGGCATTTCCCTGTTAGTTTCAGTTTGGAACGAATTTCCTGTAAACTGAGAATTTCCTGTAAACTGTCATCTGTTTAGATATTAGATATTGCCCAAATTGTATTCTGAAGTTTGCAATTTGTAACTAGTTTTCTTACATATTAATTGGAAAATTGGAAAAAAAACTGATCATGCATCTGAAATGTCATTTTTAGACTGTCCCCAGAAAGGCTGTAGTGCCCGAATAACACTCAAAAAAACAGTAAAAAAATGTACCGTTAGATGTGTTTTTAAAACATTCATTTTCTATGGAGATCTTTTGCAAAGATGAAATTGTATTTGTTTTTATGATATATCAAATATGGCATTGATGGTTATTTAATCAGTTCAAAACTGTTATGTTTAGATCTGTGCAGTTGAACATTTCCTATAGTTTTGCATCATTTTCAGAAATAAAGATTAAATGGATCATACTTTAGTTGCGTATAAGTTAAGACTTTACACCGTAACATATTTCATATATAACAAATATCATTTTTGCAGTACAGTTTTGTTTGTAAAATGCTTTATAGAGAAGTGATCACATGCACCATATAACGTGCGCAGCTCCCCTATCATACACTTGTAAGATTCATGCATGTGCATCAGCTACTTATGCACAAATGGAGCATATCCGTGTATCAGATGCACATGCAGCAAGCAATACTTTCACTCTAGTGCTGTGAATTTACATTTTGAGTTCTATGTCTGTTTAAACCAAGATTATGGCTCAAAATAAAATGACTTTAATTTAACAGTTAAATAGGAATGACTGTTATTTAACTGTATAGACAGGCTTTTTATTTTATTATGAAGTACTGATGCAGGACACAGATTCTTTTGGAGGAACCTACCTTAAAGTTACTGGTGCTGTTGTGTTATGTAAATCAAAAAAATAAAAAACATTTTTTTGAAGGATTTTACAACCGTTGTTAGGGGGTCTTAAGGCAAAGAATCAGACCGATTATGAGATGGAAAAATAAATTAGAAAACTGTAGGAAAATGATTGGAATCGCTTATAGATTAGAAAGCCTTTAAAGGGATAGGAAAGTCAAAACTTGCATGATTCAGATAGATCATACTATTTTAAGACACTTTTTAAATCACTTATATTTTCAAATGTGCTTTGTTCTCTTGTTACCCCTTGTTGAAAAAGAATTCGCACATATCCTACACTAGTGGGAGCTAGCTACTACTAATTGGTGCCTGCACACAGTTGTCTCTTGTAATTGACTAACTATATGTTTAACTAGTTGGCAGTAGTGCAATACTGTTCCTTCAGCAAAGGATAACAAGAGAATGAAGTCAATTTGATAATAGAAATAAATTGGAAAGTTGTTTAAAAGGATATGTTCTATCCAAATCATGAAAGAAAATGTTGGGGGTTCTTGTCCCTTTTAAATTTGAAAACCCTACAAAAATGTTTATGGTCGCATGATCTAGTAAGAAATTGGAATATAATTTCTTATTTTTCAGTTGAAAGAGAACTATTTTTCTCTCCCAGCTTTAGTGAGAGCTCTTCCAATTCTGCCTGTGAGAATTTAGTATCTAATCCTTACAATGGGTTTGCTCTTGCAATTGAAGAATTTCATTTCTCAGATACAAACAGTGCAGCATTACCATGAGCTATATATCTGAGTGTGTTGGGGAAGCCTGAAAGTGACCGACATGCACAGCTGTCACATTCCAAACATCCCTCATGTCTCCGGCACATTTATTTCTAACGTAGCACACGGGTGACAGTGACTGTACAAGACGCAACACGCAGGTAGCACCACTCACTTCCTGAACATTGCACAATCTGTCAGTACACAGGGCTTGTTTAGAGGTAGTTTACAACTGTTTAAAACCTGTATTCAAATATTTATCTAGAAAATAAAATTTCCATAGACTTTAATTGGGATTTATGTAGAAAGAAATGGCTAGTTATGTGTTACCATATACTAATTTGTCCTTGCAGTGACTGGCAGAGGCACAGAGCAGGGCTGGGCAAATCCCAGTAGTCAGAGATTCACCGTCCCCAGAGTGTTGCCCCTTGCTGCAAATTTTTGTATCTACATATCTTTATATACAGACACTGTGTTGGCTTAGTTGGTTCTCAAGGTCAAGCCTTGAATTGATTTGTCGTTATTGCTTTATGTATAAACAATGCATTACACAATGGTACCAAGCCTTGCCGATTTTCCCGGGACAGGCCCATGATGATATACTTAACCTGGTAGCTTGTCCCAGGTAGTAAAACTGTGCCTTAAGGTGTTTTGTGACATGGATACCTGATTTTGTAAATCAAACATGAGGTCTTTGTGGTCTTATATAGTTATTTCGTTGCCTATTGTGACTACTGAGTCTCCTGCCCTCTTCACTCAGCATAATAATAATATTTGATATCTAATTTGGTGATCTGGCATCTGTGAATCCCCTGCAGTTTACAGATTAAACAGAATAATACAATATTTTATATTTTGTGCATATTTGTGATTTGGGAGGAGCAAAGTGGGTGGAACTGCAAAACCATCAGTTGGGTGTGGCTAAAACTTCACCAACCTGCTTACTTAATTGGTTTGCTGCAAAATGTCCCTGGAAGTTCTTTTAAAATAGTGGCAGATATGTCATGTATATTTGCATATTAACTCAAAAGGATGTCCTGCCTGTGGATTTACTAAGGCAGTGAGCTTACAATCTAATTAGCTAGTTTCATTATTCATGCACAGTTTCCTTTCCTGTTCAGTTTGTGAAGCTCACACACGCACTGCAGGGATATTTCCAAGTGTTTGCAGAATAATTTCACAGTTTACTGCTGTCTTTATAGCCCCAGGGAAATACAGGGGGGCTTTATTTTAAGGAAAAATTCCTATTGACATCAACTGACAGTATTTGTTTGCTATCTCTTAGTAGAATTTGATAAACAAGACTCAGAAATTGCTGAAATACTTCAAACATATTTTTCATTCTCCGGATTTGCCCACAAAACAAGAGTTTTAAGGGAAATACAAGCACCTCTCGTTGTTGTGTAAAATATTGACTCTCCTGAAAGGCCAAAAAGCAAATACTACAAATTAAATAGCGATTTTAGTCAATTTGCAGCAGTTTGAATACCTTGGTCACATAATGTGTCTATGGCCTCTTTAGGAGGTGTGGTGCAATGCACAGTCAGAAGCAAGAGAGGTTTAAAGTGACAGTCTTTTTTATATATATATATTTATTTATAAGATCAGCAGCATAACAATGTTTAACATGACAAAAACAAATAATAAGTTACATTAATTTCACATATTCTATTCGACTAACAAAGTAAGTATATACATGATAAATAATAAATACATTTTTCTTTTCAATCTTGACAAAATTTCGACAAACAAACAAAAAAAAAAACAGAAGCTACCCGTTCCATTTGATATATTCTTATGCTGCTGACTATTTTATTAAATTTTACTTAAAACCATATACACAAACAAAACAAACAGAACAAAAAAAAAAACAGAAGCTGCCCGCTCCATTTGATATATTCTTATGCTGCTGACTATTTTATTAAATTTTACTTAAAACCATATACACAAACAAAACAAACAGAACAAACAAACAAACAAACAAACAAAAAACTGAAGCTGCCCGCTCCATTTGATATATTCTTATGCTGCTGACTATTTTATTAAATTTTACTTAAAACCATATACACAAACAAAACAAACAGAACAAACAAACAAACAAAAAACTGAAGCTGCCCGCTCCATTTGATATATTCTTATGCTGCTGACTATTTTATTAAATTTTACTTAAAACCATATACACAAACAAAACAAACAGAACAAACAAAAAAAAAACAGAAGCTGCCCGCTCCATTTGATATATTCTTATGCTGCTGACTATTTTATTAAATTTGACTTAAAACCATATACACAAACAAAACAAACAGAACAAACAAACAAAAAAAAAAAAACACCCCTATCTCCCACCTCCTCTATTACTTATCTTCTTGTCTCTTTAACTGGGAAACTCATTATTTGCAATTGCTGTTTCAAGGTAAATTGTTCCCCTAAATGGAGTAATTAACTGTCTCTGACTTTCTACCGGGAAATCTAGAATTATATTTTTCCATTTTTTAAAAACCCTTATTATAAGTATTTCAGAACTGACAAAAATATCCATCTGTTCTAGTATAATTTGATTTTGTATTTTTTGTTTGAGTTCTCTCACGCTTGGTGCTTGTTTGGACTTCCAATATTTTAGAATCAGTAGTCTGCTTGTTATAAGTATACTATTTAACTGGCGTGCGTTCTTAAAAGGGTATCCCTCCTTAGCAAAAAAGAAGATAACATCATCCGTTAGTTGTATATTTGTCAAATGAATTCTGTTAATCCAAACATTAACCTTATACCAAAATCTTTTAATTTTAATACAATCCCAGAAATAGTGATATAACTCTGCTCTTAAGCTCTTACATTTGGGACAATGTATTCAAAATGTAGACCAGTTGGCCTTTACATCCGCGGGAATATACGTTTTATTAATTAATTTTGTATGTGTTTCTCTCCATGAAGTAGAAATTGTTGCTTCATCTACTGCTTTAAAGCTTTCCTGAATTCTTCCCGGAGAGATTTGCCATTTATTAGCTAAAATGTATAGATTTCTTTCTCCTATCGAAGATATAACTAGTTTGTAAAATAAAGATATTGCATATTTCCCTATATTAAATAATTTTACCGCCGGTTCAATAATAGCCCATGATCCTTCCATCCGTGTATTATCTAATAGCTGTTGCAGATAATGGCGTGCTTGTAAATACGCATAGAATTCAAAATTTAATAGACCAAACTCCTGTTTTAATATATTAAAAGTTTTACAATTTTTCGTATCCTTATCTATCAATTGGTGTACATTTTTAAGCCCTTTTAAAGACCAGTTATTAAAGATTTTAGAGTTTAGAGCAGGGATAAAACAGGGATTGCCTATCAGAGGTAGGTATTGTGAGTATGTAAACTCAACGCCCAGAACATTAACTAGTTTATTCCATGCTACTATCACATTATAGATTATTTTTAGTTGTTTTACTTTCATAGGAGATTTATCAGCAGGGAGATGAAGTAGAGCTATAGGGGCAGCAAAAATATTCCTCTAGTTCTATTGATGTATAATAATTTGCTCTTACTATCCAGTCTAATGCAATTTTACCAATACATATTAGATTATAGATCTCAATGTCTGGCATTGCAAGTCCACCATTTATTCTATCAAGGCATAGTTTCTTAAAAGAAATGGCTTTTCTTTTGCCTACCCATAATAATTGAGTCACCATTTGTTTATATACCCTTAAGTCTTTTTTCTTAATAAAGATTGGTAGATTTTACATGAGATATAGAAGTTTCGGAAATAGTAATATTTTTATTAAGTTGATTTTGCCTGTTAGGGATAGTTTATTTCGCCCATTTTTCCATATCATGTTTAATTTTTAAAAAGACGGGTGGGTAATTAAGATCATACCATTCTTCTACATTTTTAGAGAATTTAATTCCAAGATAGGTAAATGTATCTTTTGTCTCTTTAAATGGGGTAGACTGTAAAGAGTCTTTACTTTTATCTAACCAGAAAATTTCAGTTTTCTGCGCATTTATCTTATATCCTGAAAAACTACTGAAATCTTTTAAAATCTGGAATAAGAATGGGATATTTTTCTTAGTATTGGATAATAGTACAAGAAGATCATCTGCATAGAGAAGTGTTGTTATTTTCTTGCTGCCTAACTTAATCCCGTCTAGTTCTTTTATTAACAGGATCGCCAAAGGTTCAAGTGCTAAGTTAAATAGATATGGGGAAAGTGGGCAGCCTTGTCTAGATCCCCTTTGAAGGGGAAAGGAGTCTGAAAGGATATCATTTACAATAATGCTGGCAGAAGAAGTCTTATATATTTGAAAAATTGAATGTAGGAAGGTTCTTTCGACTCCGAACTCACTTAG
This sequence comes from Bombina bombina, assembly GCF_027579735.1. NCBI lineage: Eukaryota > Metazoa > Chordata > Amphibia > Anura > Bombinatoridae > Bombina > Bombina bombina. Next base: position 1,250,755,502 of record NC_069501.1, on the reverse strand, counting down.
CACGGTAAACAGGTGGTCCCAAGTTATGGAGTTGAAGGCCTTCTCTGCATCTATTGATATAATAGCTGTATCTTCATGGATTCTATTCTTGGTCTTTCTAGTGCAATGTTGTTTTTGTGTATTATTAAGTATTAACTGTAGCTTGCGTAAATTGCACGTAGAGTTTCTGCCTGGCATAAATCCTACCTGGTCTTTATGTATAAGTGGACCCATAAGCATTTTCAATCTTGAAGCTATAATATGCATTACTAATTTATAGTCACTATTTAATAGTGAGATTGGCCTATAAGATGCAATATCTTCTGGGTTTTTATTCTTTTTTAACATTAAAATTATTAAAGATGCAGAAAAATATTGTGAACAGGTTACCTTATTTAAGAAATATTGATTGAATAACTCTACCAGTGAATCAGCTATATCATCTCTTAAAATTTTATAAAGTTCAATGGGGATCTGGTCAGGTCCAGCCGCTTTATTCATTGCAGCTTTTCTAATAGCATTTTCCACCTCAATTTTGGATATCGGCGCATTCAATTCATCAAGTTTATCTTTATCTAGTATAGGAGCCTGAATCTTTTCCCAGAATTTTTTTTCAATTTCAACATTTATTTCTGTTGTTGTATATAATTCTTTAAAATAATTATAAATAAAATTATTTATTTCCTTATTATTTGTAAGTCTGCCTTTCACTGTTTTTAGTGCTCATAGATTTTTTATTTTTAGATTTTGTCAGATTAGCTAGATGTTGTCCAGCTTTGCCGCTGTAACGAAAGAAAAAAAAAGCGTGATTTAAGATCATTCTGTGCCACTTTTTGATTCAGAAAAATTTCTCTTGTTTTTTTGGCTTTCTGATAGGCTTCCCACTGTTTTTTTGAAGGATCACTTATATAGAAATTATAAGAATTACGGAGGTAATTAGCTAATTCGATATCTCTAGCAATATATTTGCGTTTTTGCCAGACTAGGTAGGATTTAATTTCCCCCCTTATGACTGCTTTAAAACTTTCCCATAATATTTCTGTACTGATCCCAGGTGTAGAATTAAAATGTACAAATTCTGTCCATTTTCTTTTGAGCCATGTTTTGAATTGTACATTTTCCACCAGGTGTTTGGGGGGAAAAAAATCTATTAAAATTCCTTTCTTGTTGGGTCTTTAATTGAATATTCAAGGTAATAATTGCATGGTCTGAGATTACAATTTCTTGTATATCAGCATAGATGTCATAAGTCATTAATTTTTCATCTATTAAAAAAAAGTCGATACGTGACATCGTTTGATGAGAATATGATGCACAGGAAAATTTCTTTAAGTCAGGGTTTTGTACCCGCCAAATATCTTTTAAATGTAGCAGATTTAAATTAAATTTTTTTTAAATTTTAGTCTGGAGTTTATTATCTTTATTCAGAGCGGGTTTGAGTCTATCAAGAGTGGGTAAATCTGTCAGATTTAAGTCACCTACAACAATCAGGTTACAATTAAGGAAAGGTATCAATTTAGCCTGTAGTGTTTCCCAGAACTTTTTATCATTTTTATTGGGACCATATATGTTGCATAGTATTAGTGGGGTACCTGCTATCGTTACCTGCAAAATTAAATACCTTGCTTCTTTGTCAATTTCAATATCCCTAATTACATAGGAGAGATTTTTACTAAATAAAAATGCCACTCCCTTTTTCCTACCAGTAAAGGGAGTACCTACAACTTCACCAACCCAACCTGTTTTAAAGGACCAGTCAACACAGTAGATTTTCATAATCAACAAATGCAAGATAACAAGACAATGCAATAGCACTTAGTGTGAACTTCAAATGAGTAGTAGATTTTTTTTTCTGACAATTTTAAAAGTTGTGGCTATTTCCACTCCCCCTGTACCATGTGACAGCCATCAGCCATTCACAAATGCATACACGTACCATGTGACAGCCATCAGCCATTCACAAATGCATACACACTTATTCTTGCACATGCTCAGTAGGAGCTGGTGACTCAAAACGTTTAAATATAAAAAAAAAAATTGCACATTTTGTTAATGGAAGTAAATTGGAAAGTTGTTTAAAATGGTATGCTCTATCTGAATAATGACAGTTTAATTTTGATTGAGTGTCCCTTTAAGTTTCTGATTCTTTTAGATGTGTCTCCTGTATACAAGCAATGTCAGTTTTATATCTTTTTAATTGTGCAAGTACTTTTTTCCTTTTCTGAGGGGAAGTGAAGCCCCCCACATTCCAGGAAGCCAAGTTAATCATCTCTTTCAGTTATCTTTAATTTACCAGAGGGGGAGGTAGGAAGAGGAGAAAAAAAAAATAATAATAAAAAAAAAAAACCATGCAAACATACAACAACCACCAAAAACCTTAAATCTGGGTTTTAACTTTTCAACAATTTTACCTAACAATTTTAATAAATCAGAAAGCCCTGCAGGTTTAATACCTCTACTTTCATTATAACCATTTCCACAAATTTTAAAGACATCAACATATTTGTACTAAGAGGTCTAACTCTATTTTAAATTTGTTAACTTTTTTTTTTCTTTTTTTTTTCCCCTTTTTTCTCTTTTTTTAAACAGTAATACCAATTTTTTGGCAAAATCCCTTACTTCCCCGGGGTTATTCATAATCAGCATCTCAGTTTCAGTAATTAATTTGATTTTAGCAGGGTATATGACGGTAGCCTTGAAACCATTGGCAATAAGACTAGTGCAGAGGGGTGTTATTTCTTTACGTTGCAATGAAGTTTCAACTGAAAAGTCTTGGAGTAAACATTTTTTTTATCATGTATTGTAAAAGGAATTTTGTATATCTGCAGGATCTTAAATTTATCCTGAAAATTCAAGAACCTTGCAATCGCCGGTCTACTCTTAGTTGTACCGTCAACTGCATATTTTAGGGGGCCTATGCGATGAGCCCTATCGACTGTCAAAGGAAGCAAGTTAGGATCCATACCTAAGGCCATTGGCAAGGTCTTAGAGATAAACTCAATTAGGTCATGGTGAGCTGCAGATTCAGGAACACCTACTACTCTTATATTATTACATCTATTTCGATCCTCAAACTCATTCAGTCTGAACTGTATATTAGTAATCTGGGTTGTCTGCGCTCTTATAGTGGCTGCCTGTTGTTCATTAGCGACAGTCTACTTTAAAATATTTATTGTAAAAAGATAGATAATCTCTTTATTAGCCATTCCCCAATTTTGCATAACCAACATGGTTACATTAATATTCTTTTTACCTCTGTGATTACCTTGTATATATATGCCTTTGCAGACTGTCCCCTTATTTCAGTTATTTTGGAAGACTTGCATTTTAGCTAATCAGTGCTGACCCATAAATAACTCCATGTGAGTGAGCACAATGTTATCTATATGGCATAGATGAACTAGCACTATCTAACTGTGATGTGGGAAAAACTGTCAAAATGCACTGTGATACGAGGTGGTCTTAAAGGGCTTTTAAATCAGCATATGAGCCTCCCTAGGATTAGCTTTCAACAAAGAATAACAAGAGAACAAAGCAAATTTGATGATAAAAGTAAATTTGAACATTATTTAAAATTGCATGCCCAATCTGAATCATGAGAGTTTAATTTAAGGACTTGACTGTCCCTTTAATGTCCATTTAAATCTAAAAGCAGATAGACTTTGTATTTCTAAGAAGTTTTTTCAAATCATGGTGTAATCACATAGGTCTTTATAGGCATGAGATAATCGAAGTCACATCCCTAATAAAAGTCTATTAATATTTACGCCAACCTTTTCTGATGCTGCGGAGTCCAACAAGACATACCAGGGCCCACTGCCAGGAGGAATTTTGAGGCATAGATTAGGTTATGGGAGAGCCGCTATTAAGATACATAGTTTTGATAGAGGTCATGATTACATTTAGGACAGATAAGCTCAGCTTGCCTCCTCTGCGCTGTCCTACTCTTTAATTCTATTAATATGGTTTATTCAATTACACGCCCATCAGTGGCTGTATCAGCATATCCACGTACCCAGTCTGCACAGTGATAATACAAACAATAATGTTCTATAAATGACATGCATTAGATTGAGTCATAGGGCGATGCTAACATAAACAGCTAAAAGGGACAGTTGTTGTTGTGCCCTGTAATAATACCCCAGTAGCTGTAAATACTTATTTTAATAAACTTTCCAATTTACTTAAAGGGGAAATATACACCAATATTCATATAACTGCATGTAATAGATACTACTATAAAGAAGATTATGCACAAATACTGATATAAATATCCAGCATGAAACCTTTTAAAAACTTCCTTAGAAGCTCCCAATGTAGCACTGTTGTTGAGATTAGCCTGAAACACATACTGAAAGGGACTGAGAGCAGAACCTCCCCCCTCTCCCCTCCCCATTATGCAAACAGAAGCAGTCTGAAAATCTGTATACATCAGTATACATTTAAAACGTTGGGGCTTGGTTAGGGGTCTGGAAATCATCATAATGTTATTTAAAAATAAGCAAAACTATACATTGTTACAAAAACACACCCAGATAGGCTATATAAATGGATCACCTACAAAACATTTATGCAAAGAAAAATCTAGTGTACAATGTCCCTTTAAATTATCAATTTTGCTTAGTTCTCTTGTTATCCTTTGTTTAAGAGTAATCCTATGTGAGCTCTACAGTATGCATGTGCCGTTAACCATCTGGCTGTGTTTGCAACAATGTTTATAGCAAATACATATGGCTAGATTTAGAGTTCTGCGTTAGCCGTCAAAAGCAGCGTTAAGGCGTCCTAACGCTGGTTTTGGCCGGCCTCTGGTATTTAGAGTCGTGTAGGTAAGGGTCTAACGCTCACTTTCCAGCCGCGACTTTTCCATACCGCAGATCCCCTTACGCCAATTGCGTATCCTATCTTTTCAATGGAATCTTCCTAACGCCGGTATTTAGAGTCTTGGCTGAAGTGAGCGGTAGACCCTCTACCGACAAGACTCCAGCCGCAGAAAAAAGTTAGTAGTTAAGAGCTTTCTTGGCTAATGTCGGTTTATAAAGCTCTTAACTACTGTGCTACAAAGTACACTAACACCCATAAACTACCTATGTACCCCTAAACCGAGGTCCCCCCACATCGCCGCCACTATATTAAATATTTTTAACCCCTAATCTTCCGACCGCACACCGCCGCCACCTACATTATCCCTATGAACCACTAATCTGCTGCCCCTAACATCGCCAACCCCTATATTATATTTATTAACCCCTAATCTGCCCCCCCCCAACGTCGCCGCTACCTTACCTACACTTATTAACCCCAAATCTGCCGACCGGACCTCGCCGCTACTCTAATAAAGTTATTAACCCCTAAACCGCCACACTCCCGCAATAAATAATAATAAATAGTATTAATAGTATTAATAAATAGTATTAACCCCTAATCTGCCCTCCCTAACTTCGCCGCAACCTAACTTCAAGTATTAACCCCTAATCTGCCGACCGGACCTCGCCGCTACTATAATAAATGTATTAACCCCTAAAGCTAAGTCTAACCCTAACCCTAACACCCCCCTAAATTAAATATAATTTTAATTTAACGAAATAAATTAAATATTATTAACGAAAGTATTCCTATTTAAATCTAAATACTTACGTGTAAAATAAACCCTAATATAGCTACAATATAACAAATAATTATATTGTAGCTATTTTAGGATTTATATTTATTTTACAGGCAACTTTGTATTTATTTTAACTAGGTACAATAGCTATTAAATAGTTATTTACTATTTAATAGCTATCTAGTTAAAATAATTACAAAATTACCTGTAAAATAAATCCTAACCTAAGTTACAATTAAACCTAACACTAAACTATCAATAAATTAATTAAATCAATTAACTGCAAATACCTACAGTTACCTACAATTAAATAAACTAAACTAAATTACAAAAAAACAAACACTAAATTACAAAAAAATAAAAAAAGATTACAAGAATTTTAAGCTAATTACACCTACTCTAAGCCCCCTAATAAAATAACAAAGCCCCCCAAAATAATAAAGGTCCCTACCCTATTCTAAATTAAAAAGTAAACAGCTCTTTTACCAGCCCTTAAAAGGGCTTTTTGCGGGGCATGCCGCAAAGTAAACAGCTCTTTTGCCTGTAAAAAAAATCACAATACCACCCCCCAACATTACAACCCACCACCCACATACCCCTACTCTAACCCAAACCCCCCTTAAATAAACCTAACACTACCCCCCTGAAGATCTCCCTACCTTTAGTCGTGTTCACCCAGCCGGGCACCGATGGACCAAAAGAAGACATCCGGAGTGGCAGAATTCTTCATCCTATCCGGGCAGAAGAGGACATCCGGACCGGCAGACATCTTCATCCAAGCGGCATCTTCTATTTTTATCCATCCGACAAGGAGCGGCTCCATCTTCAAGACCTCCGGCGCGGAACATCCTTCTTCAACGATGACTAGACGACGAATGAAGGTTCCTTTAAGGGACGTCAACCAAGATGGCGTCCCTCGAATTCCGATTGGCTGATAGGATTCTATCAGCCAATCGGAATTAAGGTAAGAACAATCTGATTGGCTGATTGAATCAGCCAATCAGATTCAAGTTCAATCGGATTGGCTGATCCAATCAGCCAATCAGATTGAGCTCACATTCTATTGGCCGATCGGAACAGCCAATAGAATGTGAGCTCAATCTGATTGGCTGATTGGATCAGCCAATCCGATTGAACTTGAATCTGATTGGCTGATTCAATCAGCCAATCAGATTGTTCTTACCTTAATTCCGATTGGCTGATAGAATCCTATCAGCCAATCGGAATTTGAGGGACGCCATCTTGGATGACGTTCCTTAAAGGAACCTTCATTCATCGTCTAGTCGTCATTGAAGAAGGATGTTCTGCACCGGACGTCTTGAAGATGGAGCCACTCCTCGTCGGATGGATGAAGATAGAAAATGCCGCTTGGATGAAGATGTCTGCCTGTCCGGATGTCCTCTTCTGCCCGGATAGGATGAAGACTTCTGCCGCTCCGGATGTCTTCTTTTGGTCCATCAGTGCCCGGCTGGGTGAACACGACTCAAGGTAGGGAGATCTTCAGGGGGTAGTGTTAGGTTTATTTAAGGGGAGTTTGGGTTAGAGTAGGGGTATGTGGGTGGTGGGTTGTAATGTTGGGGGGTGGTATTGTGATTTTTTTTACAGGCAAAAAAGCTGTTTACTTTGGGGCATGCCCCGCAAAAAGCCCTTTTAAGGGCTGGTAAAAGAGCTGTTTACTTTTTAATTTAGAATAGTGTAGGGACCTTTATTATTTTGGGGGGGCTTTGTTATTTTATTAGGGGGCTTAGAGTAGGTGTAATTAGCTTAAAATTCTTGTAATCTTTTTTTATTTTTTGTAATTTAGTGTTTGTTTGTTTTTGTAGTTTAGTTTATTTAATTGTAGGTAATTGTAGGTACTTGTAGTTAATTGATTTAATTAATTTATTGATAGTGTAGTGTTAGGTTTAATTGTAACTTAGGTTAGGATTTATTTTACAGGTAATTTTGTAATTATTTTAACTAGGTAGCTATTAAATAGTTATTAACTATTTAATAGCTATTGTACCTAGTTAAAATAAATACAAAGTTGCCTGTAAAATAAATATAAATCCTAAAATAGCTACAATATAATTATTTGTTATATTGTAGCTATAGGGCTTATTTTACAGGCAAGTATTTAGATTTAAATAGGGATACTTTAGTTAATAATATTTAATTTATTTCGTTAGATTAAAATTATATTTAATTTAGGGGGGGGGTTAGGGTTAGACTTAGCTTTAGGAGTTAATACATTTATTATAGTAGCGGTGAGGTCCGATCGGCAGATTAGGGGTTAATACTTGAAGTTAGGTTGCGGCGATGTTAGGGAGGGCAGATTAGGGGTTAATACTATTTATTATAGGGTTTGCGGCGGTTTAGGGGTTAATACATTTATTAGGGTGGCGACGAGGTCCGGTCGGCAGATTTGGGGTTAATAAGTGTTGGTAAGGTAGCGGCGGCGTTGGGGGGGGGGGGCAGATTAGAGGTTAATAAATATAATATAGGGGTCTGCGATGTTAGGGGCAGCAGATTAGGGGTACATAGGGATAATGTAGGTGGCGGCGGTGTACGGAGTGGCAGATTAGGGGTTAATAATATAATGCAGGTGTCAGCGATAGCGGGGGTGGCAGATTAGGGGTTAATAAGTGTAAGGTTAGGGGTGTTTAGAATTGGGGTTCATATTAGGGTGTTAGGTGCAGACTTAGAGAGTGTTTCCCCATAGGAAACAATGGGGCTGCGTTGGGAGCTGAACGCTGCTTTTTTGCAGGTGTTAGGTTATTTTTCAGCCCAAACTGCCCCATTGTTTCCTATGGGGGAATCGTGCACGAGCACGTTTTGGCTGCTTACCGCTACCGTAAGCAACGCTGGTATTGAGGGTTGAAGTGGCGGTACATTAGGCTCAACGCACCCTTTTTTGAGCCTAACGCAGCCCCTCAGACAAATCTTAATACCAGCGTTGTCTTAAGGGTGCGTTGGGAAAAAAGCGGCGTTAGCTACGCGGGTCTTTACCGACAAAACTCTAAATCTAGGCGATAGTTACAAAGAGTGCTGGCGTAGACTGTAAGACACTCTCCTGAGGTCCTATCAGCCAAACTAGGTTTACTCTTCAGCAAAGGATACCAACATATCAAAACAAATTTTTATAATAGAAGTAAATTGAAAAGTTGTTTAAAATTTCATTCTCTGAATCATGAACATTTTATTTTTACTTTACGGCTATTTTAAGTTTAAAAGTAATAGTTATATATACTATTAATGATGATCAGCAGAGATATCTTCTGTAACCAACAGTTAATTGTTATAATCTATAAGGAATAATGTGACATTTATAAGCTGGAAGGGAACTAGCAATGCCTCCTCTGTGTTATACATTGTTTGTTTATTCTTTTATCCTGAACACAATTGAGAAAAGCGTTTCGTGCATTTATTGCCTTTATCAAATTTTTAAGTGAATTTTTGGCAAACATAAGAAGCAGTTAAACCCTATTCTAATAATCCACAAGGATCAAGTGCAATAATTTCTTTATTATTATGTTTTATTGTTGATATAATTATTACAAATAAATATAGCAAAGTTTAAATGTTGCAGCACAGTTCATTACAAGTAAGGAACAAAATCATATAGATAAAGCAATGCAAATAATCATTTTATTGCAGCTTTCTTACTATATTATTATTGTGGGTTATTTGTAGAGCGCCAACAGATTCCGCAGCGCTAGAGACAACAAGTGACTAGACTCCCTCTGATCCATAGATTAATATAAGAGTTCTAGACTCCCCCTGGTCCATAGATTTATGTAAGAGTTCTAGACTCCCTCTGACCCATATATTAATGTAAGAGTTCTAGATCCCTCTGACCCATAGATTAATGTAAGAGTTCTAGACTCCCTCTGACCCATATATTAATATGAGTTCTAGACTCCCTCTGACCCATAGATTAATGTAAGAGTTCTAGACTTCCTCTGACCCATAGATTAATGTAAGAGTTCTAGACTCCCTCTGACCCATAGATTAATGTAAGAGTTCTAGACTCCCCCTGACCCATATATTAATATGAGTTCTAGACTCCCTCTGCCCCATAGATTAATGTAAGACTTCTAGACTCCCCCTGGTCCATATATTTATGTAAGAGTTCTAAACTACCTCTGACCCATAGATTATTGTAAGAGTTCTAGACTCCCTGTGACCCATAGATTAATATGAGTTCTAGACTCCCTGTGACCCATAGATTAATGTAAGAGTTCTAGACTCCATCTGACCCATAGATTAATGTAAGAGTTCTAGACTACCTCTGACCCATAGATTAATGTAAGAACTCTTACATTAATCTATGGGTCAGAGGGACTCTAGAACTCATATTAATCTATGGGTCACAGGGAGTCTAGAACTCTTACAATAATCTATGGGTCAGAGGTAGTTTAGAACTCTTACATAAATATATGGACCAGGGGGAGTCTAGAAGTCTTACATTAATCTATGGGGAAGAGGGAGTCTAGAGCTCTTATATTGATCTATGGGTCAGAGGGAGTCTAGAACTCTTATATTGATCTATGGGCCAGAGGGAGTCCAGAACTCTTATATTAATCTATCGGTCAGAGGGAGCCTGGAAACCTTACATTAATCTATGGTCAAGAGGGAGCCTAGAACTCTTACATTAATCTATGGTCAAGAGGGAGTCTAGAACTCTTATATTGATCTATGGGCCAGGGGGAGTTTAGAACTCTTACATTAATCTATGGCCCATAATGTAAGAGTTCTAGACTCCCTCTGACCCATAGATTAATGTAAGAGTTCTAGACTCCCTCTGACCCATATATTAATATGAGTTCTAGGCTCCCACTGACCCATAGATTAATGTAAGAGTTCTAGACTCCCTCTAAACCATAGATTAATGCAAGAGTTCTAGGCTCCCTCTGACCCATATATTAATGAGTTCTAGACTCCCTCCAACCCATATATTAATATAAGAGTTCTAGGCTCCTTCTTGACCATAAATTAATGTAAGAGTTCTAGACTTTCCCTGGCTTATAAATTAATATAATAGTTCTAGACTCCCTCTTGACCATAGATTAATGCAAGAGTTATAAACTGCCCCTGGCCCATAGATTAATATAAGAGTTCTAGACTCCCTCTTGACCATAGATTAATGTAAGAGTTCTAGACTCCCTCTGACCCATAGATCAATATAAGAGTTCTAGACTCCCTCTGACCCATAGATTAATATAAGAGTTCTAAACTCCCCCTAGCCCATAGATTAATATAAGGGTTCTAGGCTCCCTCTTGACCATAGATTAATGTAAGAGTTCTAGGCTCCCTTTGACCGATAGATTAATATAAGAGTTCTAGACTCCCTCTGGCCCATAGATCAATATAAGTGTTCTAGACTCCCTCTGACCCATAGATCAATATAAGAGTTCTAGATTCCCTCTGACCCATATATTAATGTAAGTGTTCTAGACTCCTTCTGACCCATAGTTTAATATAAGAGTTCTAGGCTCCCTCTGGTGCATAGATTAATATAAAAGAGTTCTAGACTCCCTCTGGCCCATAGATCAATATAAGCATTCTAGAGTGAGCTGGCCCATAGATTAATATGTGTTCTAGACTTCCTATGACCCATAGATAAATGTAAGAGTTCTAGACTCCCTCTGGCCCATAGATCAATATAAGAGTTCTAGACTCCCTCTGACCCATGATTAATATAAGAGTTCTAGACTCCCCCTGTGCCATAGATTAATATAAGGGTTCTAGACTCCCTCTTGACCATAGATTAATGTAAGAGTTCTAGACTCCCTCTGACCCATAGATTGATGTAACAATTCTAGACTCCTTCTGACCCATAGTTTAAAATAACAGTTCTAGGCTCCCTCTGGCCCATAGATCAATATAAGCATTCTAGACTGAGCTGGCCCATAGATTAATATAAGAGTTCTAGACTCCCTCAACCTATAGATTAATGTAAGAGTTCTAGACTCCCTCTGGCCCATAGATTAATGTAAGAGTTCTAGACTCCCTCTGGCCCTTCATGACCAGAGCTATTTTTTTTTAGATGTTATGTATATAATAAATAATGCCAGATTTAGGAGCATACGCAACATGTATGATGTGTTTATATGTGTTTGTGCATGTATGTATGTATGATGTGTTTATATGTGTGTGTGCATGTATGTATGTATAATGTGTTTATATGTGTGTGTGCATGTATGTATGTATGATGTGTTTATATGTGTGTGTGCATGTATGTATGTATGATGTGTTTATATGTGTGTGTGCATGTATGTATGATGTGTTTATATGTGTGTGTGCATGTATGTATGATGTGTTTATATGTGTGTGCATGTATGTATGTATAATGTGTTTATATGTGTGTGCATGTATGTATGATGTGTTTATATGTGTGTGTGCATGTATGTATGTATAATGTGTTTATATGTGTGTGTGCATGTATGTATGTATGATGTGTTTATATGTGTGTGTGCATGTATGTATGTATGATGTGTTTATGTGTGTGTGTGCATGTACTGTATGTATAATGTGTTTATATGTGTGTGTGCATGTATGTATGTATAATGTGTTTATATGTGTGTGCAAGTACTGTATGTATGATGTGTTTATATGTGTGTGTGCATGTACTGTATGTATAATGTGTTTATATGTGTGTGTGTATGTACTGTATGTATGATCTGTTTATATGTGTGTGTGCATGTATGTATGTATGATCTGTTTATATGTGTGTGTGCATGTATGTATGTATGATGTGTTTATATGTTTGTGTGCATGTATGTATGTATGTATGATGTGTTTATATGTGTGTGTGCATGTATGTATGTATGTATGATGTGTTTATATGTTTGTGTGCATGTATGTATGTATGATGTGTTTATATGTGTGTGTGCATGTATGTATGTATGATGTGTTTATGTGTGTGTGTGCATGTATGTATGTATGATGTGTTTATATGTGTGTGTGCATGTATGTATGTATGATGTGTTTATGTGTGTGTGTGCATGTATGTATGTATAATGTGTTTATATGTGTGTGCATGTACTGTATGTATGATGTGTTTATATGTGTGTGCATGTACTGTATGTATGATGTGTTTATATGTGTGTGTGTGTGCATGTATGTATGTATGATGTGTTTATATGTTTGTGTGCATGTATGTATGTATGATGTGTTTATATGTGTGTGTGCATGTATGTATGTATAATGTGTTTATATGTGTGTGCATGTATGTATGTATGATGTGTTTATATGTTTGTGTGCATGTATGTATGATGTGTTTATATGTGTGTGTGTGCATGTATGTATGATGTGTTTATATGTGTGTGTGCATGTATGTATGTATGATGTGTTTATATGTTTGTGTGCATGTATGTATGTATGATGTGTTTATATGTGTTTGTGCATGTATGTATGTATGATGTGTTTATATGTGTGTGTGCATGTATGTATGTATAATGTGTTTATATGTGTGTGCATGTACTGTATGTATGATGTGTTTATATGTGTGTGTGCATGTATGTATGTATAATGTGTTTATATGTGTGTGCATGTACTGTATGTATGATGTGTTTATATGTGTGTGCATGTACTGTATGTATGATGTGTTTATGTGTGTGTGTGCATGTACTGTATGTATAATGTGTTTATATGTGTGTGTGCATGTATGTATGTATGATGTGTTTATATGTTTGTGTGCATGTATATATGTATGATGTGTTTATATGTGTGTGTGCATGTATGTATGTATGTATGATGTGTTTATGTGTGTGTGTGTGTGTGTGTGCATGCATGTATGTATAATGTGTATATATGTGTGTGTGCATGTATGTATGTATAATGTGTTTATATGTGTGTGTGTGCATGTATGTATGTATAATGTGTTTATATGTGTGTGTGTGCATGTATGTATGTATAATGTGTTTATATGTGTGTGTGTGCATGTATGTATGTATGAGGTGTTTATATGTGTGTGTGTGCATGTATGTATGTATAATGTGTTTATATGTGTTTGTGCATGTACTGTATGTATGATGTGTTTATATGTGTGTGTGCATGTATGTATGTATGATGTGTTTATATGTTTGTGTGCATGTATGTATGTATGATGTGTTTATATGTGTGTGTGCATGTATGTATGTATAATGTGTTTATATGTGTGTGCATGTACTGTATGTATGATGTGTTTATATGTGTGTGTGCATGTATGTATGTATGTATGATGTGTTTATGTGTGTGTGTGCATGTATGTATGTATGATGTGTTTATATGTGTGTGTGCATGTATGTATGATGTGTTTATATGTGTGTGTGCATGTATGTATGTATAATGTGTTTATATGTGTGTGTGCATGTATGTATGTATAATGTGTTTATATGTGTGTGCATGTATGTATGTATGATGTGTTTATATGTGTGTGTGCATGTATGTATGATGTGTTTATATGTGTGTGTGTGCATGTATGTATGATGTGTTTATATGTGTGTGTGCATGTATGTATCATGTGTTTATATGTGTGTGTGTGTGCATGTATGTATGATGTGTTTATATGTTTGTGTGCATGTATGTATGATGTGTTTATATGTGTGTGTGCATGTATGTATGTATGATGTGTTTATATGTGTGTGTGCATGTATGTATGATGTGTTTATATGTGTGTGTGCATGTATACTGGCGATCAAAAGTTTGTTGTCACTTAGACATCTCCTTGTTTTCGAAAAGAAAAGCAATTTTTTTTTGTCCATTAAAATAACATCAAATTGAGCAGAAATACAATGTAGACATTGTTAATGTTGTAAATAATTATTGTTTTTGGAAATGGCTGATTTTAAATAGAATGTCTACATAAGCGTACAGAGGCTTATTATCAGCAACCATCTGTCCTGTGCTCAGATGGCTTGTTGTGTTTGCTAATCCAAATTTATCATTTAAAAAGGCAAATTGATCATTAGAAAACCCTTTTGGAATGATGTTAGCACAGATGAAAACTGTTGTGCTGATTAAAGAAACAATAACTTGCCTTCATTAGACTAGTTAAGTATCTCGTGCGTCAGCAATTGTGGGTTTGATTACACTCTCAAGATGGCCAGAAACAAAGAAGGCTATTCCATGCGAGAATTAACTATGAAACTGAAGATCTTGTACAATGCTGTATACTACTCCATTCACAGAACAGCAAACACTGGCTCTATCCAGAACAGGGAGTAGTGGGAGGCCCCGGTGTACAACTGAGCAAGAGGACAATTACATTAAAGTGTCTAGTTTGAGAAACAGATGCCTCACAGGTCCTCAACTGGCAGCTTCATTAAATAGTACCCGCAAAACACCGGTCCTAACCTCAACAGTAAAGAGGTGACTCCAGGATGCTGGTCTTCTAGGCAGAGTTGCAAAGAAAAAGCAAAATCTCAGACTGGACCATGAAAAGAAAAGATTAAGATGGGCAAAAGAACACAGACACTGGACAGAGGAAAAAAGTTGTATGGACCTACGAATAATATAAGTGAGGTTTTCGGATTACAAAGAAGAACATCCGTGAGACGCAGATCAAATGAAAGGATGCTAGAGGAGTGCTTGATGCCATCTGTCAAACTTGGTGGAGGCAATGTGATGGTCTGGGGGTTCTTTGGTGAGGGTAAAGTGGGAGATTTGTACAGGGTAAAAGATACCATAAAGAAGGAAGACTGTAACTCCATTTTACAATGCCATGACATACCCTGAGCCAGTTTCCTCCTACAACTGAACAATGACCCAAAGCACAGCTCCAGCTTATGCAAGAACTGTTTAGGGAAGAAGCAGTCAGCTGGTATTCTGTGTTTAATGGCCAGCACAGTCTCCAGATCTCAACCTTATTGAGCTGTTGTAGAAGCAGCTGGACCTTATGGTACGTAAGAAGTGGCCATCAAGCCAATCCAACTTCTGTGAGTTGTTTCAGGAAGCATGGGGTGAAATCTCTTTAGGTTACTTCAAGAAATTGACAACTAGATGCCAAACGCCTGCAAGGCTGTAATTGCTGCACATGGAGGATTCTTTGACGAGAGGAAAGTTTGAAGGACACAATTATTATTTCAGTTAAAATTCATATTTTTAGCCTTGCCAATGATTATATTTCCTATTCAAACTAATTTCATGTAAGTTTTCATGGAAAATGACTAAGTGACCCCAAACATTTGAACTCCAGTGTATGTATTAAATATTTATATATGTGTGTATGTATATATGCATGATATGTGTTTATGTGTGTGTGCGCATGTATGTATACATGCTTGTATATATGTATATATGATGTGTTTATATGTGTGTATGTATGTATATATGTATGATGTGTTTGTGTGTATGTATATATGCATGATATGTGTTTATATGTGTGTATGTAAGTATGTATACATGCTTGTATATATGTATATATGTATGATGTGTTTGTGTGTATGTATATATGCATGATATGTGTTTATGTGTGTGTGCGCATGTATGTATACATGCTTGTATATATGTATATATGATGTGTTTATATGTGTGTATGTATGTATGTATATATGTATGATGTGTTTGTGTGTATGTATATATGCATGATATGTGTTTATGTGTGTGTGCGCATGTATGCATGCTTGTATATATGTATATATGTATGATGTGTTTGTGTGTATGTATATATGCATGATATGTGTTTATGTGTGTGTGCGCATGTATGTATACATGCTTGTATATATGTATATATGATGTGTTTATATGTGTGTATGTATGTATGTATATATGTATGATGTGTTTGTGTGTATGTATATATGCATGATATGTGTTTATGTGTGTGTGCGCATGTATGTATACATGCTTGTATATATGTATATATGATGTGTTTATATGTGTGTATGTATGTATGTATATATGTATGATGTGTTTGTGTGTATGTATATATGCATGATATGTGTTTATTTGTGTGTGCGCATGTATGTATACATGCTTGTATATATGTATATATGATGTGTTTATATGTGTGTATGTATGTATGTATATATGTATGATGTGTTTGTGTGTATGTATATATGCATGATATGTGTTTATTTGTGTGTGCGCATGTATGCATGCTTGTATATATGTATATATGTATGATGTGTTTATATGTGTGTATGTATGTATATATGTATGATGTGTTTGTGTGTATGTATATATGTATGATGTGTTTATATGTGTGTATGTATGTATGTATATATGTATGATGTGTTTGTGTGTATGTATATATGTATGATGTGTTTATATGTGTGTATGTATGTATGTATATATGTATGATGTGTTTGTGTGTATGTATATATGCATGATATGTGTTTATGTGTGTGTGCGCATGTATGCATGCTTGTATATATGTATATATGTATGATGTGTTTATATGTGTGTATGTATGTATGTATGTATGTATATATGTATGATGTGTTTGTGTGTATGTATATATGTATGATGTGTTTATATGTGTGTATGTATGTATGTATGTATATATGTATGATGTGTTTGTTTGTGTGTATGTATATATGTATGATGTGTTTATATGTGTGTATGTATGTATGTATATATATATGTATGATGTGTTTGTGTGTATGTATATATGCATGATATGTGTTTATGTGTGTGTGCGCATGTATGCATGCTTGTATATATGTATAAAACATATGCAGGGTGGATTTTATTTAAATCATGTTTTTCATTTTTTGAATAATACGTTTAAAGATTATGTACATATGCATTCACCTGTATGTGCATGCATGTATGTATGTGTAAATAAAGGGTTGTAAATTCCCACCGCCCATTCATTTGTGACTGTTAAACAATTACAGCATAAGCAATGTTCCCCCTAGCAGTGAGCAGACAAGTACATTTCCCCAGTAATGTTGCCCCGATTGGCAATTCTCTCATATTTTTTAATCTTATGTGCTCTGGTCCCTGAGTGCAGCACAGCTGGTACGTTTTACGTGATGCGCCCAGGAGCGCACTTGTCAGTCTCCGTGAACATTTTGCTGCAGGCCAGTCACAGTGGTGCATGTCCCCAACAAGTGCAGCTTTGTAGAACAAGCTCTTGGGATTTACAGAGAGTACCTCACATACAGCACGGAGTACAAAGCTAATTCTAATCATGTGAGAGGCAATCGCTAATGCAGAGGGATATAATTAGGAACATCATTAATATTAGGCAGGGCTGAAGTCTGAAGTATGTGATCTAATCTATTTATTGCCTAAAAAAGTAACAAATAGCAAATCAATCCATTTGGTACCAGTAACACACACTGATTTAACATCTTAATGGCCTGCAATCTTTCATTTAACCCCTTGATTGCCAGTAACACAAAGCAGTCTTTTAACTTCCTGGTTAAAGGGATAGGAAAGTCAAACTTAAACTTGCATGACTCAGATAGAACAGGTCATTTAATAAAGACTCTTTTAAATTCACTTCTATTTTCAAATGTGCTTCGTTGTCTTGGTATCCCTTATTGAAAAAGAATATGCACATATCCTACACTAGTAGGAGAGCGTGTAGGTGCTGATTGGTGCCTGCACACATTTGTCTCTTGTGATTGGCTAACTAGATGTGTTCAGCTAGCTGCCAATAGTGTAATGCTGTTCCTTCAGCAAAGGATAACAAGAGAAAGAAACACATTTGAAAATAGAAGTAAATTGGAAAACTGTTTAAAATTGTATGTTCTATCCAAATCATGAAATATTTTTTTTTGGTTTCCTGTCCCTTTAAATCAACGCTGAGTAACTAAAATTTTATTGCTGGGAACTCAAACATTTTACAAGTACAGTGTTCTCCCCAGGACCTTTATAGCGGGTACAATTATCATTAAATACATTTATGTTAAAATAAGCAATTAATGTGTGATTTGGATAGCAGAAAATTATATGATATTATAAAATATTACACTACCCAGACCCAGTTACTTTATAAATGCCCCCCCCGGCTCACAAAATTTTCAGTGGAGAACACTGAGGTGTATTCTAGACAATAAAAGGGTTAAATTCTTTATGCAAGTGTGTTGTGCATCAGTGATTTATCTATTTGATTTCCTGGAAAACACACAACAGTGATT
The DNA here is from genome assembly GCF_027579735.1 of Bombina bombina. Taxonomy (NCBI): domain Eukaryota; kingdom Metazoa; phylum Chordata; class Amphibia; order Anura; family Bombinatoridae; genus Bombina; species Bombina bombina. Next base: position 1,250,736,869 of record NC_069501.1, on the reverse strand, counting down.
ACCCCTTTGATTGCCCCTGGTTCTAGCCATCTGCGCACTATGCATTGATTCTGTCAGTGGTATGGGTGGAGAGGTACAAGGGGAGGTAGGAAAGAAGAGAATGCTGAGCATGGCTGCTGTATAGAGATGTGACATCTGGTTCTGCAGGTGTATTCTGCAGTGAGGAAGTATGGCTGTGGTCCCTCCACTCCTTCTACGGTGTAAGCAAATTCAATTAGACAACATGACTCATCCAACAGAACTCATGGAAAGTTGTTTCTCACTTGTTTTGAAACCTGTGCTCAGGCCTCCCCAACAGGTCACATTTTGAGGATATCTGAACTGGAGCACAGGTAAAATAATCATCAGATTAGTAAACATGATTATGTTACCTGCTCTCATCCAAGTTAATCCTGAAAACCTGGCCTGTTGGGGAGACCTGAGAACAGGTTTGAAAACCAGTGCTTTTTTATCTGAATCAATAAATGACTGCAGTGAATTCAACATAACCATCACTATAAGGCTTATAAACTGGCATTATAAGTTCAGTTATAACATCCATGTGGTGCCTATTTACTTAGTCACATATCCCTTACAAGCAGTTTTTATTTAATGAGAGGCGGGTGGTACTGTCAGATATCATACTGATTGCCCCATTGGAAGAAAGCATACTGCGCTTCCGGCACCTCTGCTTCAGCAGCTGTCTCAGACTGCGCATGCGCCATTTCACGGCTTGACCTCTTCAGCACAGCTGCTAGTAGTACATTTTATTCAGTGGGGCTTTTTATTGGCTGTGCCACTCAATGTGTCATAGAAACTGTTTGAAACTGATCAGTGGCCAGACTGTAAGTTAGCACCCATGGGGGTTTTCTATCTGTACTTATAAAGCCTTTTTAAAAGCCTTAGAGATGATTATGCCGTATTCACTGCATTCATTAAATGTATAACTGAAATAGAAGTCTCTCCTCATTTATAAGACTCAGCTTTCAGATTTTATATTCAATTCTACCATATTGAATGAGATTTAATTTGTTTTGTTATATAGGAACAGCCAAGATAGGTCTGAACTTTAAAAAAATACACCTTTCTGGAAAATGATGTGCCTGTAGCTAGCTAGCAAGTTGCACTGTAATGTGTGCCTGTACCTAGCTAGCAAAGTGCACTGTAATGTGTGCCTGTAGCTAGCTAGCAAGGTCCACTGTAATGTGTGCCTGTAGCTAGCTAGCAAGGTGCACTGTAATGTGTGCCTGTAGCTAGCTAGCAAGTTGCACTGTAATGTGTGCCTGTACCTAGCTAGCAAAGTGCACTGTAATGTGTGCCTGTAGCTTGCTAGCAAAGTGCACTGTAATGTGTGCACTGTAATGTGTGCCTGTTGCTAGCTAGCAAGGTGCACTGTAATGTGTGCACTGTAATGTGTGCACTGTAATAGCTAGCAAAGTGCACTGTAATGTGTGCACTGTAATGTGTGCCTGTACCTAGCTAGCAAAGTGCACTGTAATGTGTGCCTGTAGCTTGCTAGCAAGGTGCACTGTAATGTGTGCACTGTAATGTGTGCCTGTTGCTAGCTAGCAAGGTGCACTGTAATGTGTGCACTGTAATGTGTGCACTGTAATAGCTAGCAAAGTGCACTGTAATGTGTGCACTGTAATAGCTAGCAAGGTGCACTGTAATGTGTGCACTGTAATAGCTAGCAAGGTGCACTGTAATGTGTGCCTGTAGCTAGCTAGCAAGGTGCACTGTAATGTGTGCCTGTAGCTAGCTAGCAAGGTGCACTGTAATGTGTGCCTGTACCTAGCTAGCAAAGTGCACTGTAATGTGTGCTTGTAGCTTGCTAGCAAGGTGCACTGTAATGTGTGCCTGTAGCTAGCTAGCAAGGTGCACTGTAATGTGTGCCTGTAGCTAGCTAGCAAGGTGCACTGTAATGTGTGCCTGTACCTAGCTAGCAAAGTGCACTGTAATGTGTGCCTGTAGCTTGCTAGCAAGGTGCACTGTAATGTGTGCCTGTAGCTTGCTAGCAAGGTGCACTGTAATGTGTGCCTGTAGCTAGCTATCAAGGTGTGCTGTAATGTGTGCCTGTAGCTTGCTAGCAAGGTGCACTGTAATGTGTGCCTGTAGCTAGCTATCAAGGTGCACTGTAATGTGTGCCTGTAGCTAGCTATCAAGGTGTGCTGTAATGTGTGCCTGTAGCTAGCTATCAAGGTGTGCTGTAATGTGTGCCTGTAGCTTGCTAGCAAGGTGCACTGTAATGTGTGCCTGTAGCTAGCTATCAAGGTGTGCTGTAATGTGTGCCTGTAGCTAGCTATCAAGGTGCACTGTAATGTGTGCCTGTAGCTAGCTAGCAAGGTGCACTGTAATGTGTGCCTGTAGCTAGCTATCAAGGTGTGCTGTAATGTGTGCCTGTAGCTAGCTATCAAGGTGTGCTGTAATGTGTGCCTGTAGCTAGCTATCAAGGTGTGCTGTAATGTGTGCCTGTAGCTAGCTATCAAGGTGTGCTGTAATGTGTGCCTGTAGCTAGCTATCAAGGTGTGCTGTAATGTGTGCCTGTAGCTAGCTATCAAGGTGTGCTGTAATGTGTGCCTGTAGCTAGCTATCAAGGTGTGCTGTAATGTGTGCCTGTAGCTAGCTAGCAAGGTGCACTGTAATGTGTGCACTGTAATGTGTGCCTGTAGCTAGCTAGCAAGGTGTGCTGTAATGTGTGCACTGTAATGTGTGCCTGTAGCTAGCTAGCAAGGTGCACTGTAATGTGTGCACTGTAATGTGTGCCTGTAGCTAGCTAGCAAGGTGTGCTGTAATGTAACACTTGTTTGTTAGTTTTTTGTTTATACACAGGGGGAGTTTGATTTAAATCACTAGCAATAAGACAATTTAAATCATGATTTTCTACATAAAGGATTCAATTTTTATAATAATAACTTTTGAGATTATTTTTCCAGTTGTATCAGACAATTACTGATGTGGTTTTATACCATTAGAAATATATAGATAGATCATTGTAATAAATTAAAATATTTTGAGGTGAGCTGTCTCCAGTTTAATAGATTTATATTTGATCAACTTTTCAGCTGTACTTTATTGAAAGGAGAGAAATAATGATTCCCTGATTCCCTCAAAAATAAGAACTTATATTTAATTTTGCCCCTCCCTCCTCATACTTAGGTCCTTGTGCAGATGATCTATTCCACTCCAAACAATCTTCTATTCAGTGAGCTTCTTGATACTAAGGGGCTGATTTATTAAGGGCCGAATGGCCCCTAATGCTGCTGTTTCTGTGTGAGGCTTCAGGCTCGCAGAAAACAGGAGTTAAAAAGCAGCGATCTTAAGACCGCTGTTACTTGAGTCATACGCCCTTCTGAGCAATCCGCCCGATTGTGTATGACTGGATTGATCGACATCCCCTGCTAGCAGCTGATTGGCCGCAAATCTGCAGGGGGCGGCATTGCACAAGCAGTTCACCAGAACTGCTTGTGCAATGTTAAATGCTGACAGCGCATGCTCACGGCATTCAGCGATGTCTGGCAGACATGATACGCTGCAGCGGATCATGTCCGCCAGACTCATGATAAATTGGCCCCTTAGTATGGGTTGATTCTGTGTACATAGATTTGCAGGAGAGCAATGGCATTAAAGGGACACTAAACCCAAAAATGTTCTTTCATGATTCAAGTAGAGAAAACTATTTTAAAAAACATTCCAATCTACTTCTATTATCTAATTTGCTTTAGTCTTTAGATATCATTTGTTGAAGAAATAGCTATGCATCTATGTGCAGCAACCAATGATTAGTTACTGATCCTATCTAGATATGCTTTTCAGCAAAGTATATCAAGAGATTAAAGCAAATTAAATAATATAAGTACATCAGAAAGTTGTTTAAAATTGCATGCTCTTTCTAAATCATAAAATAAAAAATGTGGGTTTCATTAAAGGGACAGTAAAGTCAAAATTAAACTTTAATGATTCAGATAGAGCATGCAATGCAACTTTCTAATTTACTCCTCTTATTTAACCCCTTAACGACCGAGGACGTGCAGGGTACGTCCTAAAAAAAAAGGCAGTTAATGCCTGAGAACGTACCCTGCACGTCCTCGGTTTGGAAAGCAGCTGGAAGCGATCCTGCTCGCTTCCAGCTGCTTTCCGGTTATTGCAGTGATGCCTCGATATGGAGGCATCCTGCAATAACTTTTTTAAGCCATCCGGTGCAGAGAGAGCCACTCTGTGGCCCTCTCTGCACCGGAGATCGGTGGCTCCCTGCGTTGGTGGGTGGGAGCCGGACCGGGAGGCGGGTGGCGGCCATCGATGGCCCTGGATATCTGCAGGGGGGGCGGGATCGTGGGCGGGGTGAGCGGGGGCGCGCACGGACGCGCGCGCGTGCACGGGAGGGCGGGGGGCGGGCGCGTGCACGGGGAGGGAGCGGGTGGGAACCGCTACACTACAGAAAATATCTTAAAAAAAAGTTTGTAAATGCCTTTTTATAAAAAGAAAAATAAAGATCAGCAAGGTGGTGGGTGTTTGTCTGTGTGGGGGGGGAAGCTACACTACAGAAAAAATCAAAATAAATATAAAAAAAACACTTTTTTTTGCAAACTGGGTACTGGCAGACAGCTGCCAGTACCCAAGATGGCCCCCAATGAGGCAGAGGGGATGGTCAGAGAGTGGTTTTGGGGGGGATCAGGGAGGTTGGGGGCTAAGGGGGGGATCCTACACCCTAGCATATGTAAATATGCTAAAAAAAAAAAAAAATTTTTAAAAAAACCCTTTTATTTTAGTACTGGCAGACTTTCTGCCAGTACTTAAGATGGCGGGGACAATTGTGGGGTGGGGGAGGGAAGGGAGCTGTTTGGGAGGGATCAGGGGGTGGGATGTGTCAGGTGGGAGGCTGATCTCTACACTAAAGCTAAAATTAACCCTGCAAGCTCCCTACAAACTCCCTAATTAACCCCTTCACTGCTAGCCATAATACACGTGTGAGGCGCAGCAGCATTTAGCGGCCTTCTAATTACCAGAAAGCAACGCCAAAGTCATATATGTCTGCTATTTCTGAACAAAGGGGATCCCAGACAAGTATTTACAACCATTTGTGCCATAATTGCACAAGCTGTTTGTAAATTATTTCAGTGAGAAACCTAAAATTGTGAAAAATTTTACTTTTTTTTCAATTTGATCGCATTTGGCGGTGAAATGGTGGCATGAAATATACCAAAATGTGCCTAGATCAATACTTGGGGTTGTCTACTATACTACACTAAAGCTAAAATTAACCCTACAAGCTCCCTAAAAGCTCCCTAATTAACCCCTTAACTGCTGGGCATAATACACTTGTGGTGCGCAGTGGCATTTAGCGGCCTTCTAATTACCAAAAAGCAACGCCAAAGCCATATATGTCTGCTATTTCTGAACAAAGGGGATCCCAGAGAAGAATTTACAACCATTTATGCCATAATTGCACAAGTTGTTTGTAAATAATTTCAGTGAGAAACCAAAAGTTTGTGAAAAAATTTGTGAAAAAGTGAACGATTTTTTGTATTTGATCGCATTTGGCGGTGAAATGGTGGTATGAAATATACCAAAATTGTCCTAGATCAATACTTTGGGATGTCTACTAAAAAAAAATATATACATGTCAAGGGATATTCAGGGATTCCTGAAAGATATTAGTGTTCTAATGTAACTAGCGCTAATTTTGGAAAAAAGTGGTTTGGAAATAGCAAAGTGCTACTTGTATTTATGGCCCTATAACTTGCAAAAAAAGCAAAGAACATGTAAACATTGGGTATTTCTAAACTCAGGACAAAATTTAGAAACTATTTAGCATGGGTGTTTTTTGGTGGTTGTAGATATGTAACAGATTTTGGGGGTCAAAGTTAGAAAAAGTGTGTTTTTTTTCAATTTTTCCTCATATTTTATATTTTTTTTTATAGTAAATTATAAGATATGATGAAAATAATGGTATCTTTAGAAAGTCCATTTAGTGGCGAGAAAAACGGTATGTAATATGTGTGGGTACAGTAAATGAGTAAGAAGAAAATTACAGCTAAACACAAACACCGCAAAAATGTAAAAATAGCCTTGGTCCCAAACGGACAGAAAATGGAAAAGTGCTGTGGTCATTAAGGGGTTAATTTACTTTGTCCTATTGGTATCCATTGTTGAAAAGCATACCTAGGTAGGCTCAGGAGCTATGCACTACTGTGAGCTAGCTGTTTGTCACTTGCTCACCCAATGTGTTCACCTTGCTCACAGTAGAATATTGGTCTCCTTCAAAAAAGGATATTAAGAGAATGAAGCAAATTTGATAAAAGAAGTCAATCTAAAGTCTGAAAATTGTATTCTCTATCTGAAACCCAAAAGTTTTCTTTCATGACCATGTCCCTTTAAGGCCTATTTCCTAACTCTGTATGTTTATTTTATAACACTTTGCTGTGAAGAAGTTATTTCTGCAGACACAAATTCACAGTTTTGAGAACTTCAAAACCAATTTGTGATTATAATAAACCTTAAATAGAAACCATATTTAGATTTTATGTAAAGGGATATGAAACCCAAAATTTCATAACATTTTTATTTTGCTCTGTTCCCTTGATATTCTGTGTTGAACAGATACCTAGGTAGCATCTGAAATTCTACATGACAGGAAATAGTGCTGCCCTCTAGTGTTCTTGCAAATGGATCACATTCTTGCAAAACTGCTGCCATATAGTGATCCAGAAATGGTTCCTGAGCATACGTCCCTGCTTTTGAACAAAAGATACCAAGTGAACAAAGAAAAAATTATATTAGAAGTAAATTAGAAAGTTTATTAAAATTGCATATTTTATCTGAATCATGAAAGAAAAAAAATCTGATTTAAATTAAATTAAGTAGATTTAAATAAATAAATAAATTGATTTTTATCCACCCTGTTTATACCCCCCCTAGCTCTACAGTGGGGAATGATTTCACAGCTTTTTAATGAACTAACAAACACCTTCCCTGTCAGGATTTGGGAGCTTCACAGCCAATCTCGCTTCTTCAGCTTGCAGATATTAAGCAAAATTCAGCAGTTTACCAAAACAAACTCAAAAAGGGGATTTAACTGCGTGATCAGCTGAAAGAAACCAAGGGGTTAACTTAAAGGGACAGTGCAATGGTAAAATCACCTGCACTCATTTGTCATTTTTTTCAATTACTTAACCTTTATGTGGTCGATTATAATCTTGCCAATTTTTTCAGCAGATATTGATTTAGGAACCTTAGTTCAATATGTCAGCATTTTTTCTTCTGTTAAAACTCCAGAAGTGCAAAACCGGTTTCAACATAAAACAACATGAAAACATTATTTGCGTTATTAATATCACTGGGTCAAACGAAAAACGAGAAACGAAAACACTCTTAACAACAAGCAATATGGCGATTTCGCTGGCTTAGCAATTGTAATGCAGCTGTCTGTATATTGATTTCTCCCTGTTAATAGTGTGTAGTAATACTATCAGGTGACCTGCGCATTTATCTAAACCATAGAGACGTGTGTAGGTCTCTCTATGGTTTAGAATAGCAGCATTATAGGGACAGTGTGCATGATTGTTTGCTCAAGCTTTGTTAGTTTAAATGGTAATTGTTTAAACTAGGCAAATAAAATAGTGCTCATATAGTAAAAATATGTTATATCAAAGTATACAGATTGTGTTACAAAACAGTTAATTACTTTTTTTCTTGCAAAATGAGCACTTGTTTATGACAACAATGTGACTGTTTTATATCCCTTTTAGCATTTGTATCGTTTTGGGTGACCTCATCCAGTATGGTTGAGGGTTATATCAGTAACTTTAACTTATGTGCACAACCGCTGTTTCAGTTGATAACTTGGTGGAGTCTCTGTAAATAAGTTGAAAAGAGTTGTCTGGGAGTTTATCTCTGACCCTGTCTGCCCGGCATTGCGGCTGGCGGGTAGCAATATGCTGCCCGCATTGAACAGTACACACTTTGCCTTATGTGCTACTCATTTGGCTGTGAGCGAGCAGGGGCTGTCAATCTCCCCAGTCTGATAATTCCGGGGGAATGAGAAACGCTGCTTCTTAACTCTCTTTTGCAGCCAAAGGCGCTCCGAAGCTGCTGTTACACCTTCCTAAATGGAGCCCGTAATCAGGAGCAGCTGTCACACAACAGTCACTGGTCATGTTCAGCAATGCTTGGGACTACGATCACCACTTTACCTAAGTGTTAACTCTTTTCTGGTGTTTAACAAGGGCTGGTTCTATAATTAGACCAGGTGGGACCATGGGACCCAGGCAGCATTTGACAAGGGTGGCACATAGGGGGAGCATATGCAGCTCATAGTGTCTTTTAAGAAAAATTGCTCTCTTATGGAGTCTGTCAGATGGGTATGGACAAGAGACTTGGGGAGATGTCATTATCTTCTTGTATTCAAGCAGCACAATGACTTGAGCCAGCCCTGGGTTAAACATATTGTTGCCTAGGGCCAGTAATGCAAAAATATGAAATGTCTCACCTTGGGAATTTCATCCCAATGACAACATCATGGCTGACATATTATTTCAGCTGCAGCTCCACAATGAGCACAGTATTGTGCAGCTATGTTGCCTGTACAGAAATTGTCAAACAGGCCTTTGCTTAACCCAGTAGCAAATTTTGAGGGGTAGTTTTATGGCAAATACCTTCATATGCTCTGAAATAATGTATTAATTTTATTACAACTCGATCCCTGGTTGTCTAGAAGGGGGGGGGGGTGACACCTCTGTGCACCCCTGCATGACACCTCCGTGCACCCCTGCATGACACCACTGGGCATCCCTGCATGACACCTCTGTGCACCCCTGCATGACACCACTGGGCATCCCTGCATGACACCTCCGTGCACCCCTGCATGACACCTCTGTTCACCCTGCATGACACCTCCGTGCACCCCTGCATGACACCACTGGGCATCCCTGCATGACACCTCTGCGTACCCTGCATGACACCTCCGTGCAACCCTGCACGACACCTCCATGCACCCCTGCATAACACCTCCCTTCACCCTTGCATGACACCACTGGGCATCCCTGCATGACACCTCCGTGCAGCCCTGCATGACACCTCCATGCACCCCTGCATAACACCTCCCTTCACCCTTGCATGACACCTCCGTGCAACCTCCATGCATCCCTGTATCTCAAAATCAATACATTGTGTTATTGTTAACTAGTAATTTGCTATAATATTAATATCTGCAGTACTGTTGCACTAGGAATGTGCCCAGATCTTGTCTTGTTTCCCCCACGTGATTAGGTTATTTATGTGAGGAACCACCAAACCTTGCTGCCCCAGCTGTTTTTATGTCTCCAGAAGCAGAGAATTTACAAATTCCTGCATTCGCCGCTGCCTCATCTGCAGACTGGGTTCAGTTTCTGCCTGGGGAAATCATTACGATCTGCTTCCCATTTTACAGCAAAACAACAGAAAGCCTGATGCATAGATAAACACTCTAATTAGTTACGATTTAAAAATGTGTCGATATCACGCAGGCTATATGTACACAGGGGAACCTGCTAACAAGTAGCAGAGTCTGAAGTGAGGAATTTTATTGTTATAGAAATTAATTACAATTTTTTTTTTTTTAAATTGGACTTCAAGATTATTATTTTCTATGTAATGCATTTTACTTTTGTACCACATTTAGTTTTTGTGGTTTTTAGCTTACCCTTCAAAATGTGCTGTCCCACCAAAACCCTAATGCCAAGGTCTAGTTGTCGTACGTCAACATACTATCTTGATTCTATGGGGCATATTTATCAATGTGCGAGCGGACATGATAGGAAGTAGCGTATCATGTCCGCCGCACATCGATAAATGCCGACAGCATACACTGTCGGCATTTATCATTGCACCAGCAGTTCTTGTGAACAGCTGGTGCAATGCTGCCCCCTGCAGATTCGCTGCCAATCGGCCGCTAGCAGGGGGTGTCAATCAACCTGATTGTATTCGATCAAGTTGATTTCTGTCCGCGGTCTCAGAGCAGGCGGACAGGTTATGGTGCAGCGGTCTTTAGACCGCTACTTCATAACTTCTGTTTGAGTCGAACCTGAAGGCTCACTGGAAACAAGGCACCTCAATCTCTATACAGAGCCTGATAAATATGCCCCATGCCTCTTTCTAACTAATCTCCCTTCTTTCTTTTTAAAAACAGGTTGAACAGGCTTTGGGGAAAAATAACTTTAAGGGTATTCAGTTATAACAATGTAATCAGAATAAAGTGTGTGATTTCTGGAGCACATACTATCGCTCTGCCCCAATAATACAACTTGCAGAGTAGTAACATTATGACAGTAGTGCATTGCTGCTCTGCAATTTACTTCTATTATTCATTTTGCTTCATTCTCTTGTTATTCTTTATCAAAGGAGCAGCAGTTTACTACTGGGAGCTAGCTGAATACATCAGTAAACCTACTACAAGAGGCATAGGTGTGTGGCCGCTTGCTCCCAGCTCCTGAGCCTACCTAGTTATTCTTTTCAACAAAGGATACCAAGAGAATAAAGCAAATTAGATAATAGAAGTAAATTGGAAAGATTGAAGAAGTGTTTTTATTTACATACACGGTTAGATGCAAGCAGCAGTGTTATAATAAAATCTTCTACCAAACCACACACTTTAATGTTCCTTTAATAGTAACAAATCTGCATTTGATCATTGGGGAATACATTAGCCACCATATTTAAGCTTTGAAATTGATTTTTAAAAAAAACCGAGCTGGTGTATCATGTTTTTTGTGCGCAAATTCTGACTAACTGAAACAAAAATCCCAGGAATAAGGGTTTTCTGGAAACACGAAACTTAATGAATTGATGTTTTGTGAGCAGTGCCAGTCAGGAAATGTCATGAAACTCTGGGGCAGTCCCTAAAAACGGGCGGAACAGTGTGCACTGATCTGTGACTACGCAAGCACAGCCATACCCACTGGCATTATGCTTCCTGAACTGGGTCACAAAATGATGGTGTTGGGAAGGAATGAAATATTTTTTTATATATACAGAGCATTTTTGATAAATTAATCACTGCGTTAAAGGGACACTAAACCCAATTTTTGTTCTTTCATTCAGATAGAGCAGGCAATTTTAAGCAACTTTCTAATTTACTTATATTTTCCTTCCATAAGGCAGGGAGACTCCACGACTTCATTCATTACTATTGGGAAATACAACACCTGGCCACCAGGAGGAGGCAAAGACACCACAGCCAAAGGCTTACATATCCCTCCCACTTCCCCTATCTCCCAGTCATTCTTTGCCTTTCGTCACTATAGGGAGTGGCAGAGAAGTGGCAGGAGATTTGGATAGTCCTGTAATAGGTATGTTCCCCTTAATGAAGGACTGGGGTTTTAAGTAATCATGTCATCCTCTCAGTGAGAGTATTAATAAAAGTTAGAGACTGGACTTTATGGAAGGAAAATTTAATTTATGCTTACCAGATAAATTCCTTTCCTTCCTGGCTGGGAGAGTCCACGACCACATAATTTATTTTTTTTTGATGGGCGGCTCCCTTTTTATATTATTTCTTCTGGCACCTTTTATACCATGATGTTTCTCCTACTTTTCCTTGTTCCTTTGACAGAATGACTGGGGGATAGGGGGAAGTGGAAGGGATATTTAAGCCTTTGACTGGGGTGTCTTTGCCTCCTCCTGGTGGCCAGGTGTTGTATTTCCCAACAGTAAGGAATTAAGTTGTGGACTCTCCCTGCCAGGAAGGAAAGGAATCTATCTGGTAAACATAAAGTATGTTTTCTTCGATTTCTTGCAATCTTTATTTGAAAAGCAAGAAAGTAAGCATAGGAGTCAGCCCATTTTTGGTTCAGCACCTGGGTGGCCCTTGCTTAAATGTAGTCACCAATCAGCAAGCAATATCCAGGGTGCTGAACCAAAAATGGGCCGGCTCCTTAGCTTAGATTCCTTCTTTTACAAATAAAGATAGCAAGAGAATGAAGAAAAATTGCTAATAGGAATAAATTAGAAAGTTGCTTAAAATTGCCTGATCTATCTGAATCATGAAAGACATGTTTTTGGTTTAGTATACTGTAAAAAAGGTTAAAGGGGTTTCCAAATTCAGTGCATTCCATGGACATACCCCTTGAAAAGTACTTTGAAGATGTTTGTCTTCTCTCCTTTGCAGTGGTTAAATAAGGGAATAATATACATGAGCTCCTGCACTCAACAGGCAATCACTGTGTGGTATGTAGCAGGGTGAAGAACTGTAAGATGCTCTTGTTTCCAGACTCTGGAGAACTTGAAAAAAGTAGGCAAAATATTATTATATTTTGATTCATCAGACATTTGATAAGGGGGTAAATCTCACTTTAAAGTCTGTTTATAAAAATAAAAGCTCTCATCTGTATTATTAAATATATAGTTGTTGTAAAAATGAAGGGAAACAGAGATACAATACAGGACTGCGTGCTAGGCGTATTATTACACACCTCGTGCCTACCGATCTGGCAGGGAAAGGGTCACAATCTGTAACGCAGGAATATTTTAGCTACAGTTTTGATGTGAAAGCATTTCTCAGGTGGCTGCCAAAGCTGTATTGCAGAATAATGTACATTGAAGTCAAGTGTAGAGATTTATAAAGTACGTGTTTAATCTCTGCAGAAATAGAGTATTAGCAAGTTGTATTGTTGTTGTGCATTCAATACTTTCATCCATCAGCTTTGGCTGAAACACAGTGGTCACTATAGTCGGACGCATCCTTTCACTGTGTCACGCGGTGCTCTGAGTACGGTGCAAGACATAGATAAGCAAAGCCCTAGCTCTGCTAACACGACTTTAAATGTGTTTTATTGTACAGATTGCAATTTTATAACCAGTAAGCGAGAAATATATTAATGTAAAAACTGGTGGACAAGCAGAACGTCTGGGCACGGTGATGAGGGTTCTCTCTCATCGGGAATGTTACCCCAGTGGTGGTATCGCTGCTGGCAATATAGCAGAGGTACAATTCTCTCCGTACATTGCTCCTGTTAACCCCTTGGAAGCCTGATATTCATAAAGTTAACCCTGCCCTAATCCCCACCCCAGTCACAACCTACACTTTAAGCAACACCGTACTGTCATTTTTCCCCCTTAAAGTGTCCAAAATGATTTTTTAAACCTGCTACAGAATATTAATTATATTAACAATTGTTCATTTAGGTTTATTTATGTAATTGAAAAGGCTGTTTATTCTTATTGAAATCTCCACCCATAATAAAATTTCACACTCAAAATAAACCTAAGAAATACATTGCTGTGTACTCTGCAGCTGATAGTCATTTTAAGTAATTGGGAGGAAAAATTTACTTTAAAGTGTCGGGGATATTCTAAGATTGCTATCTAAGAGGGGAAGCAGGACAGACATCAAAATTAGGAACTGTCCCTCTGAAATAGGGACAGACAGAGGTTTGATGTTTTGAAATCCGCAGAATGCCCTGAAGCCTATCTGACTGAGATATAAGAAATATTACAAGAAATCTGTGTGGGGGGTTGTTAATTTTACTGTGCTGCACCTGCCAAATGCACGCTCCCTTGTAAATCCCTGGACTAGCATCCTGATTGGCTGCTTAAAGTCCCTTTGCAATGGGATGTGGCTACTGAGGAAATATCTTCCTTTTTTACATAGAGATACTCAGGTGATACTATCTAGTCAGCTTAAAGGGACATAATACTCATATGCTAAATCACATGAAACTGATGCAGTATAACTGTAAAAAGCTGACAGGAAAATATCACCTGAGCATCTCTATGTAAAAAAGGAAGATATTTTACCTCACAATCTCCTCAGCTCAGCAGAGTAAGTTCTGTGTAAAAAGTTATACTCAGCTGTTCAGCTGCAGGTAAAAAAATTAAAAAAATGAAGAAATGAACAGCAGCCAATCAGCATCAGCAGTGCTGAGGTCATGAACTCTTTTACTGTGATCTCATGAGATTTCACTTAACTCTCATGAGATTTCATTGCAAACTTCCTTACATTGAATAGGGAAATAACATGAGAGTGCACAAAGCTCGCTCCTTTGCCTGTCCCGGGACAGACATACTGATTTGCTGCTTAGAAGTCCTTTACAATGGAATGTGGCTACTGAGGAAGTTTTGAGGTAAAATATCTTTCTTTTTTACATAGAGATGTTCAGGTGATATTTTCTTGTCAGCTTTTTACCTCTATACTGCATCACTTTCAAGTGTTTAAACGTTTGGGTATTATAGCCCTTTAATACAGCTATGGTGCATCACTTTCAAGTGCTTCAATATTTAGGTATCGTGTCCCTTTAACTAAGGTCTAGTTTCCATTGCTGTTGTAAACTGTGTAAACCGGTGGTTTACAACTGCAATAGAAACAAGACCTTAGTTAAAGGGACATGAAACCCACACATTTTCTTTCATTATTCAGATAGTAAATACAATTTTAAACAACTTTCCAGCTTACTTCTATGTGAGCCAATGACAATCGGTATATATATGCAGCCACCAATCAGCAGCTAGAACCTAGGTTCTTTGCTGCTCCTAAGCTTACCTAGATAACCTTTCAGCAAAGGATTACAAGAGAAGGAAGCAAGTTAAATAATAGAAGTAAATTGGAAAGTTGTTTAAAATGATATGCTCTGTCTAAATCACAAATGTCGAATTATGACTTTACTGTCCCTTTAAGTCAGTTCCAAAGCAGCAATGCACTACTGACCACTAGCTGTGCACACAAGGTGAACCAATCACAAGAGAAAAATACGTATAGCCACCAATCAGCAGCTAGCTGTTTCACATGAGCCTACCTAGGTATACTTTTTAACAAAGAGAACAGAGTATATTGTATACTCTATCCAATCCATGCTGAAATGTTGGATTTAATTTTGACTTTCATCTTCCTTTAAACTGGATAACTGTTATAGTGTTGGCCTGGCACTGTAAATGAATTAAGAAATGAGCTTTCATTTTAGAATTGTTTAAAATATTTCCTGAACATTCCCCCATCCCTACTGTTTCATCAGATAAATGGCTTCTCCCTGGGCTGCGCAGAGAGAGCGCGATTCGGTCTATTCCTGCCTTAAAACTGTTAAAATCCTAGAACATTTGCAACTGACTCATCTTTTCAGTAACACTTTATATCAAGCTCAGAAGTATGAGGGAAGTGTGAACTTCAGTCGCTTGCAATCATTTCCCAGCATTTGATTTGCATTCACGTGCTGTGAGCATCAAAGGGACCTGTGAATCTGTGGCTTATGTCAGGATGCGCAGCGCACAGTTAACATCTTGCTCTCTGGATTGATTTAGTGATATGTGGCCGTCACGGTATTGCGTACACACCTCTGCTAAAAAAGAATGGCGGTGGATAAATACAAGGTCCCCTTTATGGCTGAAGTTTCACACATACCTGAGGGACATTTGCGACACTCCCACAGGGGCATCTTGTATAGCAGGAAACAATGTGGGCTTGCAATTTTGCGGCCTGTATTATCTGGTTGACTATTATAAGAGGTGGCGAGTTTTGTGTTTTGCACACAAATCTGCTCCAAAACATGCAAAAAAATCTCTCCTGCTTCTTGCAGGAGAATTTGTAGGCAATATTAGGACTCCAGATGCAGGAGAAGAGCACTGAGAAGGTTAATGTCAGAAAAGAGTTAAATGGACACTTTAGTCAAAATTAAATGTTCATGATTCAGATAGGGCACACAATTTTAAACAACTTTCCAATGTACTTTTATCATCAAATTTTGTTCTCTTGGTATTATTTGTTGACCCTAGGCAGGCTCATATGCTAATTTCTAAGCCCTTGAAGGCTGACTCTTATCTCAGTGCATATTGAAAGTTTTTTTTACAGCTAGACAGTGCTAGATCACATGTGTCATATAGATAGCATTATGCTCACTCCCATTAAGTTATTTATGAGTTAGCACTGATTAGCTAAAATGCAAGTCTGTCAAAAGAACTGAAATAAGGGGGCAATCTGCAGAAGCTTAGATACAAGGTAATCACAGAGGTAAAAAGTGTATTAATATAACTTTGTTGGATATGCAAAACTGGGGAATGGAAAATAAAGGGATTATCTATCTTGTTAAACAATAAACATTCTGGAGTACACTGTCCCTTTAATATGCATGTAGCACTATACATTTGTGCCTTGCGTCAATAACCTCTTACCTGCAAGTCAGCAGACTTCATAGGATAAAAAGGGACCCCACTGTGCTCTCTCACTGTTCAGCCTTTGAGAGGGAGCAAAGTTTCATCCATTAAGCCAGCAGGAGCTTTTTACCGCCTCTCCCATCTACCCACAGCTGGACTGATCTTGTACAACAATACAGCTCATATGGGCTCTGTATTTTATTTGCAATTACTTTGAATAGTAACTATTGTATGTACAAAGTCTGGCTAATAGGGACCTGCATTGCTCTATAACATGGGTTCATTTTGGCAGCGGGTCTTTAGGAATCTAGTTAATAGTCTGTGTAGCTTCCAGGGACCTGTCTGAGTTTCAGGCTAACTAGGCTTCTGTATTTCACTGGTGTGAGCAGTAGATTTAATGTTTAGGGAAATGTAGGGATGCAATCTGCAGTGCTTTACAAATAGATGCTAGTAATAATAATGAGAAATAAAAAACTATTTATATACTGTACATATAGGAACACAGGCTTTTTATGGTTGAAACTTTTCCTAAATAAGTAGACACAGTTTTTACTTTGAGGTGATGTCACATATTATTTGTGTATTAAACACACAGCTGTATCAGTCATCAGACAAACACCAATTAATGCACTAATGAAGTAGAACATGCAGATTTGTGTTTCAGAATGTCCCTTTAACCATTGGATGCATCACTGAAGTCACAGTTTGGACATTCTGTAAGGAGATGCAATTGTGCAGCAGTGCAACAGATACGATTACTAACCTTAATGCCCTCTAAGGCTTCTGCAGTGTTTCAGACCCTTTGCCTGGAGAAGAGCTAGTCCCTTTCACACTGTTGTCATTGAGTGATTGTGTTGTTTATTTAAGGATTTGAAGACTGAGCTGTAACATAGTGACAAGGACAGGGTAGCTGTACAGCATTAGATGACAGTTTGATGCATGAATACCTCTAGCTCCAGATACCCAGGACCCTCTCTTGTTACTACTGGTACCATTCAGAACCTGCCTGGAGTGTTAAACAGGTTCTACCACCTCAGTCTGGGCTAAACTTCATCATATCAGATGTGTTTTTTCTCTAACAGGGGCTGCCCTGGTGGGTTGATCATAAAAAAGGGTCTGTCCCTGGGAATGACTAGATGTCTCCTTTTGAAAGTAATGCAGCTGGAAAGGGACACTTTGTTAAGTAGAGTGAAGTTAGCAGTGAGCAGGAGCGCACTTTAAAAATGAAATCCTGCACCCAATATAAATCACATTACGCTGCTTTCTGTGTATAGCATCTTACAATTGCCTATATTTTCGTATGCATGTGTTTGCATTAGGGTTATAAGTATTTTGAGTGGTTTGAGACAAAGCTTGCCACTTTCTAATTGGCAAAAAAACTGTGAGATCTGTAGTGCGAAAATCTTTACAGAATTATACTGTATATGGAGATTGTGTTCCTACAATATATTGTATATGGAGATTGTGTTCCTACAATATATTGTATATGGAGATTGTGTTCCTACAATATTTTGTATATGGAGATTGTGTTCCTACAATATATTGTATATGGAGATTGTGTTCCTACAATATATTGTATATGGAGATTGTGTTCCTACAATATATTGTATATGGAGATTGTGTTCCTACAATATATTGTATATGGAGATTGTGTTCCTACAATATATTGTATATAGAGACTGTGTTCCTACAATATATTGTATATGGAGATTGTGTTCCTACAATATATTGTATATAGAGACTGTGTTCCTACAATATATTGTATATAGAGACTGTGTTCCTACAATATATTGTATATAGAGACTGTGTTCCTACAATATATTGTATATAGAGACTGTGTTCCTACAATATATTGTATATAGAGATTGTGTTCCTACAATATATTGTATATAGAGATTGTGTTCCTACAATATATTGTATATAGAGATTGTGATCCTACAATATATTGTATATTGTATATGGAGATTGTGTTCCTACAATATATTGTATATGGAGATTGTGATCCTACAATATATTGTATATGGAGATTGTGATCCTACAATATATTGTATATGGAGATTGTGTTCCTACAATACATTGTATATGGAGATTGTGTTCCTACAATATATTGTATATGGAGATTGTGTTCCTACAATATATTGTATATGGAGATTGTGTTCCTACAATATATTGTATATGGATAGTGTGTTCCTACAATATATTGTATATGGAGAGTGTGTTCCTACAATATTTTGTATATGGAGATTGTGTTCCCTCAATATATTGTACAGTATATGGAGACTGTGATCCTACAATATATTGTATATGGAGACTGTGTTACTACAATATATTGTATATGGAGATTGTGTTCCTACAATACATTGTATATGTAGACTGTGTTCCTACAATATATTGTATATGGAGATTGTGTTCCTACAATACATTGTATATGTAGACTGTGTTCCTACAATATATTGTATATGGAGATTGTGTTCCTACAATATATTGTATATGGATAGTGTGTTCCTACAATATAATGTATATGGAGAGTGTGTTCCTACAATATTTTGTATATGGAGATTGTGTTCCCTCAATATATTGTACAGTATATGGAGACTGTGATCCTACAATATATTGTATATGGAGATTGTGTTCGTACAATATATTCTGTGTTCCTACAATATATTGTATATGGAGATTGGGTTCCTACAATATTTTGTATATGGAGATTGTGTTCCTACGATATTTTGTATATGGAGACTGTGATTCTACAATATATTGTATATGGAGATTGGGTTCCTACAATATATTGTATATGGAGATTGTGATCCTACAATATATTGTATATGGAGATTGTGTTCCTTCAATATATTGTACAGTATATGGAGACTGTGATCCTACAATATATTGTATATGGAGATTGTGTTTGTACAATATATTCTGTGTTCCTACAATATATTGTATATGGAGATTGTGTTCCTACAATATTTTGTATATGGAGATTGTGTTCCTACAATATTTTGTATATGGAGATTGTGTTCCTACAATATATTGTATATGGAGATTGTGAAACTACAATATATTGTATATGGAGATTGTGTTCCTACAATCTTTTGTATATGGAGACTGTGATCCTACAATATATTGTATATAGAGATTGTGATCCTACAATATATTGTATATGGAGATTGTGTTCCTACAATATTTTGTATATGGAGATTGTGATCCTACAATATATTTTATATGGAGACTGTGATCCTACAATATATTGTATATGGAGATTGTGTTCCTACAATATATTGTATATGGAGATTGTGTTCCTTCAATATATTGTACAGTATATGGAGACTGTGATCCTACAATATTTTGTATATGGAGACTGTGATCCTACAATATATTGTATATGGAGATTGTGTGCCTACAATATTTTGTATATGGAGATTGTGTTCCTACAATATATTGTATATGGAGATTGTGGTCCTACAATATATTGTATATGGAGATTGTGTTCCTACAATATATTGTATATGGAGATTGTGTTCCTATAATATATTGTATATGGAGACTGTGTTCCTACAAAATATTGTATATGGAGATTGTGTTCCTACAATATATTGTATATGGAGATTGTGTTCCCACAATATATAGTATATTGAGACTGTGATCCTACAATATATTGTATATGGAGATTGTGTTCCTACAATATATTGTATATGGAGACTAGGGATGGGCGAATGTTTCTAAAAATTCGAAATTTAAAACGAATTTTGATACATTTGTTCGTTCGAATCGAATTTCGAATGTTTATATAACATTCTATCATTCTATTTTCGAATTTTCGTTTTCGAATTTTTCAATAAAATTCGAAAATATTCGTTTGAATAATAGAATGTTTAGTTATGTATTCATTCAATTTCAAAATGTAATATTCGAATTCGAATGTGACATTCAAATTCGAATGTGACATTCAAATTTGAAATAGTATTTCTAGTCTACAACTGTGTTTAATAAATGTAATATTCGAATTCGAATGCTACATTCGAATGTCACATTCAAATTTGAAATAGTATTTCTAGTCTAATACTGTGTTTTAAATGTGATATTCGATTCGATGTGATATTCGATTCGAATGTGACATTCGCATTCGAAATAGTATTTCTAGTCTAATACTGTGTTTTATAAATGTAATATTCGAATTTGAATGTGATATTCAAAATAGTGTTTCTAGTCTACAATTGTGTTTTATAAATGTAATATTCAAATTTGAATGTGATATTCGAATGTGACATTCGAATTTGAATGTGACATTCAAATTCGAATGTGACATTCGAATTTGAATGTGACATTCGAATTCGAATGTGACATTCGAAAACTGTCAATAACATTAGAAAATCGAATTTTTAAGAATATTCGTTCTTATCAACATTCTATTATGTAAATCGAATTTCTACAATAACATTCGTTCTAACATTCGAATTCAGATATAAACACATTCGCCCATCCCTAATGGACACTGTGATCCTACAATATATTGTATATAGAGATTTTGATCCTACAATATTTTGTATATGGAGATTGTGTTCCTACAATATATTGTATATGGAGACTGTGATCCTACAATATATTGTATATAGAGATTGTGATCCTACAATAAATTGTATATGGAGATTGTGTTCCTACAATATATTGTATATGGACACTGTGATCCTACAATATATTGTATATAGAGATTGTGATCCTACAATATTTTGTATATGGAGATTGTGTTCCTACAATATATTGTATATGGAGACTGTGATCCTACAATATATTGTATATAGAGATTGTGATCCTACAATATATTGTATATGGAGATTGTGTTCCTACAATTCATTGTATATGGAGATTGTGATCCTACAATATATTGTATATGGAGATTGTGTTCCTACAATATATTGTATATGGAGATTGTGTTCCTACAATATATTGTATATGGAGACAGTGTTCCTACAATATATTGTATATGGAGATTGTGTTCCTACAATATATTGTATATGGAGACTGTGATCCTACAATATATTGTATATGGAGATTGTGATCCTACAATATATTGTATATGGAGATTGTGTTCCTACAATCTATTGTATATGGAGACTGTGATCCTACAATATATTGTATATAGAGATTGTGATCCTACAATATATTGTATATGGAGACAGTACAGGATATTTAAAGGGACAGTCTACACCAGAATTTTTATTGTTTTAAAATATAGATAATCCCTTTATTACCCATTCCCCAATTTTGCATAACCAACACAGTTATATTAATATACTTTTAACCTCTGTGATTATCTTGTATCTAAGCCTCTGCAAACTGCCCTTTATTTCAGTTCTTTTGACAGACTTGCAGTCTAGCCAATCAGTGACTGCTCCCAGATAACTTCACGTGCACGAGCACAGTGTTATCTATATGAAATACGTGAACTAACACCCTCTAGTGGTGAAAAACTGTTGAAATGCATTCTGAAAAGAGGTGGCCTTCAAGGTCTAAGAAATTAGCATATGAACCTCCTAGGTTAAGCTTTCAACTAAGAATACCAAGAGAATAAAGCAAAATTGGTGATAAAAGTAAATTGGAAAATTGTTTAAAATTACATGCTCTATCTGAATCATGAAAGTTTATTTTAGCCAAGACTGTCCCTTTATTGTGCTCTAAAGGGCTGGAAACATGAGAGTTCGAGTGTCTTATCTGTTTGTGAGAATTAATAATATCTTTCATGGGGGGATTATGATTTTTTTTCTGCAAGATAGAAGCCACTTTTACAGCGTGAGCTAAAATAATTTTCAAAGTAAATGCCTAAATAAAGGAGCAATCTCAGTGTATTAATAAGCTATCAGTTATGATCTGCTATTGAGGTCCAACAAACAGCATCAACAGCTACAGCCTGGTGCAGATACTTTTAGTAGCTTTAAAGCAACATAAAACTGCAGTAAAAATCACCCAGTACATTACAGCAGGGGTCAGCAGCCTTGGGAGCCCATATGTTTTGGAACTACATTTCCCATTTACCGAGACACTCTTCAGGCTGTCTGAGCATCATGGGAAATGTAGTTCCAAAACATCTGAAGCCCAAGGTGGCTGACCCCTACAGGAGACTTTAATTGCATTATTGATTTATATACCTATTTGTGGCACCCCACTAAAGATGTTAAATGCATAGCTAAAGTCCTCTACTGGTCTAGAGATGAACGTAGCCAATCAAGGACCTCATACATGCATAGCTACCAGTCACTGGCCGTGCTCAGCTTGGCATAATTTACCATTTGAGTTAGTTTGTGCTTTTTAGTGCATCCATTGATAAATAAATAACTGGGCAAAATGCTTTAGCTTCCCAATATTTTCCTTCTAAAATATGTTAAAAATAAATATTTCTTACTTTAACTGTAATTCATTTAAAGGGACATGAACCCCAATTTTTTTCTTTAATAATTCAAATACAGCATGCAATTTTAATTAACATTCCAATTTATTTTCTATTATCTAATTTATTTGATTC
Source organism: Bombina bombina (assembly GCF_027579735.1). Lineage (NCBI taxonomy): Eukaryota > Metazoa > Chordata > Amphibia > Anura > Bombinatoridae > Bombina > Bombina bombina. The sequence continues at coordinate 1,250,714,263 of NC_069501.1, read as the reverse complement.
TCTTTGTATCCTTTATTGAATAGAATACCTAAATAGGCTCAGAAGCTGCTGATTGGTGGCTGCACATATATACCCCTTGACATTTGCTTTCAGCTATCTCCCAGTTGTGCATTAGTGCACTTTCAACAAAGGATACCAAGAGAATGAAGCAAATTAGAGTTGTTTAAAATTGTATGCTCTATCTGAATCATGAAATAAAAAAATGTGTGTTTCATGTACCTTTAAATTTGTCACCCTTTGCTTTCCGTATGCTTAGAATATGAATGCATTTTTTATTTTATTTCTGAATTAAATATGAATTCTAAACCTGTAAAACATACTTTTTCCTATGCCGTCTTCTCATCTCCTTATCTTGTCCACAACACAATTCTATTGACTAATGATCTGAGCCAGGAACACTCACATTTACTGGGAATCTGTCTCCATATTCATCAGGCAGTGTCCTATCGCCACCCCCTCCATTAGTGTCTAGAATTGTTTAGTTTCTCTGTTATGCAGAAATACCCAGCATTTCATTCTGAACTCTGACTTTTAATTTCCTAGTCAATTTTGCACTTTTTGAGTGGTAGAAATGGTAATTTAGCTTCTATTTGGAGCACATAGTACAAGGAGGAAATGCATCTTCTCAGGTCATTGTGTGTCTAAGTGAAATAACAGCTGTTTCTTCTGCCTTCACGGCTGATGGAATTATCGGGACTTTAGTACAAATGAGCATTTTCATAGATTTTGTGCATTGTGCTATATTGTATAGAAGCTGCAGCCAATACAATAGACCATTAATACGGATCAAACCTGGATGTTGGAAGATAAATTCATTTGCTGATGAAGGAATGTTTCAGTTGTAATAAGATTGCATAAAATTGCTTTTCATTTGTAACAGAATTGGATTTTCAAGTAGACACATTTCCGTGTTCTTGTTTGCTGGCCGAGCCCTGATGTAACTGAAGAAAAGCGCAGTTTGACCCCATAATCACCACTATACCCACGGCTATCCCGCTGAATCCTGCAAACAAAGAATGCGGTGTCTCAAAAGCTTTGTACATAACAAGGTGTTGAATTTCTAACACTGGCACTTATTGTGAATTTCAAATTACCAGTAGATATTTTTTTTTTCTTGTCTATTGTATCATGTGACAGACATCAGCCAATTACATACTCATACATGTATACACTGTAAAATCTTGCACATGCTCAGTAGGGGGATGTGTCTCAAAAAATGCCCATATAAAAAGAATGAGCACAAACTGATCATTGAAGTAAAGTGTTCTATTTTTAATTTTGACTTTGCTGTCCCTTTAATTAAAAAAGAAATACACTCAAATCAGAGAAAATAAAGCTAAAAGATCTATGCTTGTAAAACCCTTAATGACGGACGTACCCTGTATGTTGTGTGGTCGTTAAGGGGATAGCTTTGCTGGAAGCGGTGAAACTGTGCTAGCACTGCAGACATCCAGATAGAAACACACAACTTAAAGGGACAGTCTACTCCAGAATTTGTATTGTTTAAAAACATAGATAATCCCTTTATTAACTATTGCCCAGTTTTGCATAACCAACGGTTATATTAATACACTTTTTACCTCTGTGATTACCTTCTTTCTAAGCATCTTCTGACATCCCCCTTATTTCAGTTCTTTTGACAGACTTGCATTTTAGCCTATCAGTACCCTCTTATAAGTAACTCCATGGCATGAGCACAATGTTATCTATATGGCACACATGCACTTACCCCCTCTAGCTGTGAAAAGCTGTCAAATGCATTCAGATAAGAGGCGGCCTTCAAGGGCTTAGAAATTAGCATATGAGCCTACCTAGGTTTAGCTTTCAACAAAGAATACCAAGAGGACAAAGCAAATTTGATGATAAAAGTGCATTTGAAAGATATTAAAAATGGCATGCCCTATCTGAATCATGAAAGTTTAATTTTGACTAGAGTGTCCCTTTAAACTTTAAAGGGCTACTACCCCACATTTTTTTCTTTCATGATTCAGATAGAGCATGCAATTTTAAGCAACTTTCTAATTTACTCCTATTATCAATTTTTCTTTGTTCTCATGTTATATTGATTTGAAAAAGCAGTAATAAAAGGTTAGGAGCCGGCCCATTTTTAGTTCAGCACCTTGGTAGAGCTTGCTGATTGGTTTGCTACATTTAGCCACAAATCAGCAAGTGCTACCCAGGTGCTGAACAAAAAATGGTCTGGCTCTAAAGCTTACAGTACTGCTTTTTCAAATCAAGATAGTATGAGAACAAAGAAAAATTGCTAATAGGAGTAAATTAGAAAGGTGCTTAAAATCTCATGCTCTATCTGAATCATGAAAGAAAAAAATGGAGTTTAGTATCTCTTTAAAACACAGGGAAACTTATTATTAGGATCCAGGAGTTGTACACGCGCACGCTGCAGATCAGATATATGAGCGACTGCAACCATGTGACAGTTATCAAGGGATCGCCAATATGCCGTCTTTTTGTTATTCTCTCTTGCGGTCACTAGTACTCAGTGATTCTGGTAAACAGATAAAAAAGAAAAAATATGGACAATAATTTGTTGAAATCAGAAATAAAGAAGTAACACTAACTCCAAAGAAATTTCTGGTTCGTTTGCATAGACCACTGATGGTTAACCTTGGCACCACTGATGTTTTTCAGAGCTACATCTCCCATGATGCTCAGCTAGATTTCAGAGTACCTAAGCATCATGGGAATTGTAGTTTCAAAACATCTGAGGTGCTAAGGTTAGTCATCACTGGCATAGACTGTCTTGATCTGCGGTTACTTAGTTAATGATGTCACTAGAAGCCTTTGCTTGTGCTTCAGTTGCCTGATATATATTATACAGCTGTGCAATACTGTTAGAATTATCAGGTAGATATTTAGTCAATCTGCTCACAGAGAAGGTTGCTTATGTGCAAGGGGTTAATCAGAAAGTCACTGGGACTGACACCTCATAAATCATTAAAGGGATATAAAAGTCAAAATGAAAGTTTCATGATTTTGGTAGACCATGCAATTTTGAAGATTAACTTGCATACCTATGTAGACTCAGCAGCAGCAGTCCACTACAGGGAGCTATCTGATGATTGGTGTAGCTACACACATGTATGCCTTTTGTCATTGGCTCAGCTAGCTCCCAACAGTGCAATAATAAAATGTTCTAACATGTAATTTCATACTAAGCCTGCTGTACACTACATCCACCAGAAGGCTGCGCTGCTGAGTCTCCCAATGCCACAGAACAGCTCACTTGATAATTTTCTTTTTTGTATCAGCCAGAGGAAAGTGTGAAAGGAAAGTGCAGTTAAATGGTGATGTTAAAGGCACAGTTCATGATTCAGATAGAGCAGCAGTTTTAAACAACTTTCCAATTTACTTCTCTAATGAAATTGTCTTTGTTCTCTTGGTATCCTTTGTGGAACATTAAGCCTAGGTAGGCTGATAGGTGCTCAGGAGCGTGCACATGTCTGTAGCATTGTATGGCAGCAGTGTATGGAACTATGTATAACATTGCTAAACATTGTTGCAAACACTGCTGCCAGATGGCTTAAGATACGTGCAGGTTCCTGAACTCAACTAGGATTACGCTTTAACAAAGGATACAAAAAGATCTAAGCAAAAATTGAGAAAATAAGTTAATTGGAAATGTATTTAAAATGTCATGCTCTAATTAATTTGTTTAGTTTTGACTTACTGTCCCTTTAAGCTCAAAAGCTTTCTACCCTGCATAGGAAAAATAGCCGTTTCATCTGTTAACACATTTTTGCTTAAAAATGTAAAGTTATATTAAGTCATATTTTTGTTTGTCACAAATAAAAATGAATTTTAAAAACCTAGCTTATTGTGAGCAGGACTTGGCAAGTGTTTGGCACATCATGTGACTAGCTGTCTGTCATTGGCTCGTTAGCCATGTCCTGCAGTGCTTATGGCTCCCATGCACAGCTTTACCTATGTGTTTAACCCATGTGCAGGGGCCAAACACAGTTATCTAGGGTCAGTAATGCAGCAATGCCGTAGAAAGCTTGCAATCTGGAAATGCTAGTGAAGGATGGTGACTCTCCCTTCATATGTGAGGGGTATTCTTCTTCTTACATTTTTCTGTATTAAATGTAATGTTTGAAATAAAAGGAATGGAAATATTAATGGGAAGTAAGTGCAAAACCAATTTCCCTTTTTATTTTTGCTTGTATGTAACTATGTTTTTAACCTCTGGGATTAAAATCTGGTGAGCAGATGACAAGACGCATATGTGTGTAGCCACCAGTCTCTAGCTGACCATGAGTATGCATTTTAACAAAGGATACCAAGAGAATGAAGTACATTTAATAACACAAGTAAATGTTAAAATATCTTGAAATTGCTCTGCCTGATTATATAAAACGTTAGTTATACCTTTATGTACCTGTAGGATCCAAGTGATGTGTCTTGCAACTAATACTAACAAGTATATTGGAACTGTGCTGTGTTTTTTAGTCGCTATTTGTACAGCTGCATTATCTGTGGCTCGCTGGGATGAATCTACACCCGCTCAGTAATTGCTGGATCTGGCTTGATTAATGCTTCTCAAAGAGTAGAGTTAAAAACGACCGTTTAATAGACTTAGAATCTGTTTTGTTAGTGAAGATTCTAATCCTCTCCGGTGCAGGAGAGGAACTGTCAGTTAATATACACACTGGTGCAGGAGATGATCTGTCAGCTAATATACACACTGGTGCAGGAGAGGATCTGTCAGCTGATATACACACTGGTGCAGGAGAGGATCTGTCAGCTAATATACACACTGGTGCAGGAGAGGAACTGTCAGCTAATATACATACTGGTGCAGGAGATAATCTGTCAGCTAATATACACACTGGTGCAGGAGAGGATCTATCAGCTAATATACACACTGGTGCAGGAGATGATCTGTCAGCTAATATACACACTGGTGCAGGAGAGGATCTGTCAGCTGATATACACACTGGTGCAGGAGAGGATCTGTCAGCTAATATACACACTGGTGCAGGAGAGGAACTGTCAGCTAATATACATACTGGTGCAGGAGATAATCTGTCAGCTAATATACACACTGGTGCAGGAGAGGAACTGTCAGCTAATATACATACTGGTGCAGGAGATAATCTGTCAGCTAATATACACACTGGTGCAGGAGAGGATCTGTCAGCTAATATACACACTGGTGCAGGAGAGGAACTGTCAGCTAATATACATACTGGTGCAGGAGATAATCTGTCAGCTAATATACACACTGGTGCAGGAGAGGATCTATCAGCTAATATACACACTGGTGCAGGAGAGGAACTGTCAGTTAATATACACACTGGTGCAGGAGATGATCTGTCAGCTAATATACACACTGGTGCAGGAGAGGATCTGTCAGCTGATATACACACTGGTGCAGGAGAGGATCTGTCAGTTAATATACACACTGGTGCAGGAGAGGAACTGTCAGCTAATATACACACTGGTGCAGAAGAGGATCTGTCAGCTAATATACACACTGGTGCAGGAGAGGATCTATCAGCTAATATACACACTGGTGCAGAAGAGGATCTGTCAGTTAATATACACACTGGTGCAGAAGAGGATCTGTCAGCTAATATACACACTGGTGCAGGAGAGGATCTGTCAGCTAATATACACACTGGTGCAGAAGAGGATCTGTCAGCTAATATACACACTGGTGCAGGAGAGGATCTATCAGCTAATATACACACTGGTGCAGAAGAGGATCTGTCAGCTAATATACACACTGGTGCAGGAGAGGATCTATCAGCTAATATACACACTGGTGCAGGAGAGGATCTATCAGCTAATATACACACTGGTGCAGAAGAGGATCTGTCAGTTAATATACACACTGGTGCAGAAGAGGATCTGTCAGCTAATATACACACTGGTGCAGAAGAGGATCTGTCAGTTAATATACACACTGGTGCAGAAGAGGATCTGTCAGCTAATATACACACTGGTGCAGAAGAGGATCTGTCAGTTAATATACACACTGGTGCAGAAGAGGATCTGTCAGCTAATATACACACTGGTGCAGGAGAGGATCTATCAGCTAATATACATACTGGTGCATGAGAGGATCTGTCAGCTAATATACACACTGGTGCAGGAGAGGATCTGTCAGCTGATATACACACTGGTGCAGGAGATGATCTGTCAGCTAATATACACACTGGTGCAGGAGATGAACTGTCAGCTAATATACACACTGGTGCAGGAGAGGATCTGTCAGCTAATATACACACTGGTGCAGGAGAGGAACTGTCAGCTAATATACACACTGGTGCAGGAGAGGAACTGTCAGCTAATATACACACTGGTGCAGGAGAGGATCTATCAGCTAATATACACACTGGTGCAGGAGAGGATCTGTCAGCTAATATACACACTGGTGCAGGAGAGGATCTGTCAGCTAATATACACACTGGTGCAGGAGAGGAACTGTCAGCTAATATACACACTGGTGCAGGAGATGATCTGTCAGCTAATATACACACTGGTGCAGGAGAGGATCTGTCAGCTAATATACACACTGGTGCAGGAGATGAACTGTCAGCTAATATACACACTGGTGCAGGAGATGAACCGTCAGCTAATATACACACTGGTGTAGGAGAGGTACTGTCAGCTAATATACACACTGGTGCAGGAGATGAACCGTCAGCTAATATACACACTGGTGCAGGAGATGATCTGTCAGCTAATATACACACTGGTGCAGGAGATGATCTGTCAGCTAATATACACACTGGTGCAGGAGATGAACTGTCAGCTAATATACACACTGGTGCAGGAGAGGATCTGTCAGCTAATATACACACTGGTGCAGGAGATGAACTGTCAGCTAATATACACACTGGTGCAGGAGAGGAACTGTCAGCTAATATACACACTGGTGCAGGAGAGGATCTGTCAGCTAATATACACACTGGTGCAGGAGAGGAACTGTCAGCTAATATACACACTGGGGCAGGAGAGGAACTGTCAGCTAATATACACACTGGTGCAGGAGAGGAACTGTCAGCTAATATACACACTGGTGCAGGAGATGAACTGTCAGCTAATATACACACTGGTGTAGGAGAGGTACTGTCAGCTAATATACACACTGGTGCAGGAGATGAACTGTCAGCTAATATACACACTGGTGCAGGAGATGAACTGTCAGCTAATATACACACTGGTGCAGGAGATGAACTGTCAGCTAATATGCACACTGGTGCAGGAGAGGTACTGTCAGCTAATATACACACTGGTGCAGGAGAGGATCTGTCAGCTAATATACACACTGGTGCAGGAGAGGAACTGTCAGCTAATATACACACTGGTGCAGGAGATGATCTGTCAGCTAATATACACACTGGTGCAGGAGATGATCTTTCAGCTAATATACACACTGGTGCATAAGAGGATCTGTCAGCTAATATACACACTGGTGCAGGAGATGGTCTTTCAGCTAATATACACACTGATGCAGGAGAGGAACTGTCAGCTAATGTACACACTGGTGCATGAGAGGATCTGTCAGCTAATATACACACTGGTGCAGGAGATGATCTTTCAGCTAATATACACACTGGTGCATGAGAGGATCTGTCAGCTAATATACACACCGGTGCAGGAGAGGAACTGTCAGCTAATATACACACTGGTGCAGGAGATGATCTTTCAGCTAATATACACACTGGTGCATGAGAGGATCTGTCAGCTAATATACACACTGGTGCAGGAGAGGATCTGTCAGCTAATATACACACTGGTGCAGGAGAGGATCTGTCAGCTAATATACACACTGGTGCAGGAGAGGAACTGTCAGCTAATATACACACTGGGGCAGGAGAGGAACTGTCAGCTAATATACACACTGGTGCAGGAGATGAACTGTCAGCTAATATACACACTGGTGCAGGAGAGGAACTGTCAGCTAATATACACACTGGTGCAGGAGAGGAACTGTCAGCTAATGTACACACTGGTGCATGAGAGGATCTGTCATCTAATATACACACTGGTGCATGAGATGATCTTTCAGCTAATATACACACTGGTGCATGAGAGGATCTGTCAGCTAATATACACACCGGTGCAGGAGAGGAACTGTCAGCTAATATACACACTGGTGTAGGAGAGGTACTGTCAGCTAATATACACACTGGTGCAGGAGATGAACTGTCAGCTAATATACATACTGGTGCAGGAGATGAACTGTCAGCTAATATACACACTGGTGCAGGAGATGAACTGTCAGCTAATATACACACTGGTGCAGGAGATGAACTGTCAGCTAATATACACACTGGTGCAGGAGAGGTACTGTCAGCTAATATACACACTGGTGTAGGAGAGGTACTGTCAGCTAATATACACACTGGTGCAGGAGAGGAACTGTCAGCTAATATACACACTGGTGTAGGAGAGGTACTGTCAGCTAATATACACACTGGTGCAGGAGATGAACTGTCAGCTAATATACACACTGGTGCAGGAGATGATCTTTCAGCTAATATACACACTGGTGCAGGAGAGGATCTGTCAGCTAATATACACACTGGTGCAGGAGAAGAACTGTCAGCTAATATACACACTGATGCAGGAGAGGAACTGTCAGCTAATGTACACACTGGTGCATGAGAGGATCTGTCAGCTAATATACACACTGGTGCATGAGATGATCTTTCAGCTAATATACACACTGGTGCATGAGAGGATCTGTCAGCTAATATACACACCGGTGCAGGAGAGGAACTGTCAGCTAATATACACACCGGTGCAGGAGATGATCTTTCAGCTAATATACACACTGGTGCATGAGAGGATCTGTCAGCTAATATACACACTGGTGCAGGAGAGGATCTGTCAGCTAATATACACACTGGTGCAGGAGAGGATCTGTCAGCTAATATACACACTGGTGCAGGAGATGAACTGTCAGCTAATATACACACTGGTGCAGGAGATGATCTGTCAGCTAATATACACACTGGTGCAGGAGATGATCTGTCAGCTAATATACACACTGGTGCAGGAGAGGATCTGTCAGCTAATATACACACTGGTGCAGGAGAGGATCTGTCAGCTAATATACACACTGGTGCAGGAGATGAACTGTCAGCTAATATACACACTGGTGCAGGAGAGGATCTGTCAGCTAATATACACACTGGTGCAGGAGAGGATCTGTCAGCTAATATACACACTGGTGCAGGAGAGGAACTGTCAGCTAATATACACACTGGTGCAGGAGAGGATCTGTCAGCTAATATACACACTGGTGCAGGAGATGAACTGTCAGCTAATATACACACTGGTGCAGGAGAGGAACTGTCAGCTAATATACACACTGGTGCAGGAGAGGATCTGTCAGCTAATATACACACTGGTGCAGGAGAGGAACTGTCAGCTAATATACACACTGGGGCAGGAGAGGAACTGTCAGCTAATATACACACTGGTGCAGGAGATGAACTGTCAGCTAATATACACACTGGGGCAGGAGAGGAACTGTCAGCTAATATACACACTGGTGTAGGAGAGGTACTGTCAGCTAATATACACACTGGTGCAGGAGATGAACTGTCAGCTAATATACACACTGGTGCAGGAGATGAACTGTCAGCTAATATACACACTGGTGCAGGAGATGAACTGTCAGCTAATATACACACTGGTGCAGGAGAGGTACTGTCAGCTAATATACACAATGGTGCAGAAGAGGATCTGTCAGCTAATATACACACTGGTGCAGAAGAGGATCTGTCAGTTAATATACACACTGGTGCAGGAGAGGATCTGTCAGCTAATATACACACTGGTGCAGGAGATGATCTTTCAGCTAATATACACACTGGTGCAGAAGATGATCTTTCAGCTAATATACACACTGGTGCATAAGAGGATCTGTCAGCTAATATACACACTGGTGCAGGAGATGGTCTTTCAGCTAATATACACACTGGTGCAGAAGATGATCTTTCAGCTAATATACACACTGGTGCATAAGAGGATCTGTCAGCTAATATACACACTGGTGCAGGAGATGGTCTTTCAGCTAATATACACACTGATGCCGGAGAGGAACTGTCAGCTAATGTACACACTGGTGCATGAGAGGATCTGTCAGCTAATATACACACTGGTGCAGGAGATGATCTTTCAGCTAATATACACACTGGTGCATGAGAGGATCTGTCAGCTAATATACACACCGGTGCAGGAGAGGAACTGTCAGCTAATATACACACTGGTGCAGGAGATGATCTTTCAGCTAATATACACACTGGTGCATGAGAGGATCTGTCAGCTAATATACACACTGGTGCAGGAGAGGATCTGTCAGCTAATATACACACTGGTGCAGGAGAGGATCTGTCAGCTAATATACCACTGGTGCAGGAGATGAACTGTCAGCTAATATACACACTGGTGCAGGAGAGGAACTGTCAGCTAATATACACACTGGTGCAGGAGATGAACTGTCAGCTAATATACACACTGGTGTAGGAGAGGTACTGTCAGCTAATATACACACTGGTGCAGGAGATGAACTGTCAGCTAATATACACACTGGTGCAGGAGATGAACTGTCAGCTAATATACACACTGGTGCAGGAGATGAACTGTCAGCTAATATACACACTGGTGCAGGAGAGGTACTGTCAGCTAATATACACACTGGTGCAGGAGAGGATCTGTCAGCTAATATACACACTGGTGCAGGAGAGGATCTGTCAGCTAATATACACACTGGTGCAGGAGAGGAACTGTCAGCTAATATACACACTGATGCAGGAGAGGAACTGTCAGCTAATATACACACTGATGCAGGAGAGGAACTGTCAGCTAATATACACACTGGTGCAGGAGATGATCTTTCAGCTAATATACACACTGGTGCAGAAGATGATCTGTCAGCTAATATACACACTGGTGCAGGAGAGGATCTGTCAGCTAATATACACACTGGTGCAGGAGAGGAACTGTCAGCTAATATACACACTGATGCAGGAGAGGAACTGTCAGCTAATATACACACTGGTGCATGAGAGGATCTGTCAGCTAATATACACACTGGTGCAGGAGATGATCTTTCAGCTAATATACACACTGGTGCTATGAGAGGATCTGTCAGCTAATATACACACCGGTGCAGGAGAGGAACTGTCAGCTAATATACACACCGGTGCAGGAGATGATCTTTCAGCTAATATACACACTGGTGCATGAGAGGATCTGTCAGCTAATATACACACTGGTGCAGGAGAGGATCTGTCAGCTAATATACACACTGGTGCAGGAGATAATCTGTCAGCTAATATACACACTGGTGCAGGAGAGGATCTGTCAGCTAATATACACACTGGTGCAGGAGAGGATCTTTCAGCTAATATACACACTGGTGCATGAGAGGATCTGTCAGCTAATATATACACTGGTACAGGAGAGGATCTGTCAGCTAATATACACACTGGTGCAGGAGAGGATCTATCAGCTAATATACACACTGGTACAGGAGAGGATCTGTCAGCTAATATACACACTGGTGCAGGAGAGGATCTGTCAGCTAATATACACACTGGTGCAGGAGAGGAACTGTCAGCTAATATACACACTGGTGCAGGAGAGGAACTGTCAGTTAATATACACACTGGTGCAGGAGAGGATCTGTCAGCTAATATACACACTGGTGCAGGAGAGGATCTGTCAGCTAATATACACACTGGTGCAGGAGAGGAACTGTCAGTTAATATACACACTGGTGCAGGAGAGGATCTGTCAGCTAATATACACACTGGTGCAGGAGAGGATCTGTCAGCTAATATACACACTGGTGCAGAAGATGAACTGTCAGCTAATATACACACTGGTGCAGAAGAGGAACAGTCAGCTAATATACACACTGGTGCAGGAGAGGATCTGTCAGCTAATATACACACTGGTGCAGAAGAGGAACTGTCAACTAATGTACACACTGGTGCAGGAAAGGATCTGTCAGTTAATATACACACTGGTGCAGGAGAGGATCTGTCAGCTAATATACACACTGGTGCAGGAGAGGAACTGTCAGCTAATATACACACTGGTGCAGGAGAGGAACTGTCAGCTAATATACACACTGGTGCAGGAGAGGATCTGTCAGCTAATATACACACTGGTGCAGGAGAGGAACTGTCAGCTAATATACACACTGGTGCAGGAAAGGATCTGTCAGTTAATATACACACTGGTGCAGGAGAGGATCTGTCAGCTAATATACACACTGGTGCAGGAGAGGAACTGTCAGCTAATATACACACTGGTGCAGGAGAGGATCTGTCAGCTAATATACACACTGGTGCAGGAGAGGATCTGTCAGCTAATATACACACTGGTGCAGGAGAGGAACTGTCAGCTAATATACACACTGGTGCAGGAGAGGATCTGTCAGCTAATATACACACTGGTGCAGGAGAGGATCTGTCAGCTAATATACACACTGGTGCAGGTGAGGAACTTTCAGCTAATGTACACACTGTTGCAGAAGAGGATTTGTCAGCTAATATACACACTGGTGCAGGAGATGAACTGTCAGCTAATATACACACTGGTGCAGGAGAGGAACTGTCAGCTAATGTACACACCGGTGCAGAAGAGGATCTGTCAGATAATATACACACTGGTGCAGGAGAGGATCTGTCAGCTAATATACACACTTGTGCAGGAGAGAATCTGTCAGCTAATATACACACTGGTGCAGGAGAGGATCCGTCAGCTAATATACACACTGGTGCAGGAGAGGATCTGTCAGCTGATATACACACTGGTGCAGGAGAGGATCTGTCACCTAATATACACACTGGTGCAGGAGAGGATCTGTCAGCTAATGTACACACTGGTGCAGAAGAGGAACTGTCAGCTAATGTACACACCGGTGCAGGAGATGAACTGTCAGCTAATATACACACTGGTGCAGGAGAGGTACTGTCAGCTAATATACACACTGGTGCAGGAGAGGATCTGTCAGCTAATATACACACTGGTGCAGGAGAGGAACTGTCAGCTAATATACACACTGGTGCAGGAGATGATCTGTCAGCTAATATACACACTGGTGCAGGAGATGATCTTTCAGCTAATATACACACTGGTGCAGAAGATGATCTTTCAGCTAATATACACACTGGTGCATAAGAGGATCTGTCAGCTAATATACACACTGGTGCAGGAGATGATCTTTCAGCTAATATACACACTGGTGCAGGAGATGATCTTTCAGCTAATATACACACTGGTGCAGGAGAGGAACTGTCAGCTAATGTACACACTGGTGCATGAGAGGATCTGTCAGCTAATATACACACTGGTGCAGGAGATGATCTTTCAGCTAATATACACACTGGTGCATGAGAGGATCTGTCAGCTAATATACACACTGGTGCAGGAGAGGAACTGTCAGCTAATGTACACACTGGTGCATGAGAGGATCTGTCAGCTAATATACACACTGGTGCAGGAGATGATCTTTCAGCTAATATACACACTGGTGCATGAGAGGATCTGTCAGCTAATATACACACCGGTGCAGGAGAGGAACTGTCAGCTAATATACACACTGGTGCAGGAGATGATCTTTCAGCTAATATACACACTGGTGCATGAGAGGATCTGTCAGCTAATAGACACACTGGTGCATGAGAGGATCTGTCAGCTAATATACACACTGGTGCAGGAGAGGATCTGTCAGCTAATATACACACTGGTGCAGGAGATAATCTGTCAGCTAATATACACACTGGTGCAGGAGAGGATCAGTCAGCTAATATACACACTGGTGCAGGAGAGGATCTTTCAGCTAATATACACACTGGTGCATGAGAGGATCTGTCAGCTAATATACACACTGGTACAGGAGAGGATCTGTCAGCTGATATACACACTGGTGCAGGAGAGGATCTGTCAGCTAATATACACACTGGTGCAGGAGAGGAACTGTCAGTTAATATACACACTGGTGCAGGAGAGGATCTGTCAGCTAATATACACACTGGTGCAGGAGAGGATCTGTCAGCTAATATAGACACTGGTGCAGAAGATGAACTGTCAGCTAATATACACACTGGTGCAGAAGAGGAACAGTCAGCTAATATACACACTGGTGCAGGAGAGGATTTGTCAGCTAATATACACACTGGTGCAGGAGAGGAACTGTCAACTAATGTACACACTGGTGCAGGAAAGGATCTGTCAGTTAATATACACACTGGTGCAGGAGAGGATCTGTCAGCTAATATACACACTGGTGCAGGAGAGGAACTGTCAGCTAATATACACACTGGTGCAGAAGATGAACTGTCAGCTAATATACACACTGGTGCAGAAGAGGAACAGTCAGCTAATATACACACTGGTGCAGGAGAGGATTTGTCAGCTAATATACACACTGGTGCAGGAGAGGAACTGTCAACTAATGTACACACTGGTGCAGGAAAGGATCTGTCAGTTAATATACACACTGGTGCAGGAGAGGATCTGTCAGCTAATATACACACTGGTGCAGGAGAGGAACTGTCAGCTAATATACACACTGGTGCAGGAGAGGAACTGTCAGCTAATATACACACTGGTGCAGGAGAGGATCTGTCAGCTAATATACACACTGGTGCAGGAGAGGAACTGTCAGCTAATATACACACTGGTGCAGGAAAGGATCTGTCAGTTAATATACACACTGGTGCAGGAGAGGATCTGTCAGCTAATATACACACTGGTGCAGGAGAGGAACTGTCAGCTAATATACACACTGGTGCAGGAGAGGATCTGTCAGATAATATACTCACTGGTGCAGGAGAGGATCTGTCAGCTAATATACACACTGGTGCAGGAGAGGAACTGTCAGCTAATATACACACTGGTGCAGGAGAGGATCTGTCAGCTAATATACACACTGGTGCAGGAGAGGATCTGTCAGCTAATATACACACTGGTGCAGGTGAGGAACTTTCAGCTAATGTACACACTGTTGCAGAAGAGGATCTGTCAGCTAATATACACACTGGTGCAGGAGATGAACTGTCAGCTAATATACACACTGGTGCAGGAGAGGAACTGTCAGCTAATGTACACACCGGTGCAGAAGAGGATCTGTCAGCTAATATACACTGGTGCAGGAGAGGAACTGTCAGCTAATATACACACTGGTGCAGGAGAGGATCTGTCAGGTAATATACACACTTGTGCAGGAGAGAATCTGTCAGCTAATATACACACTGGTGCAGGAGAGGATCTGTCAGCTAATATACACACTGGTGCAGGAGAGGATCTGTCAGCTGATATACACACTGGTGCAGGAGAGGATCTGTCAGCTAATATACACACTGGTGCATGAGAGGAACAGTCAGCTAATATACACACTGGTGCAGGAGAGGATCTGTCAGCTAATGTACACACTGGTGCAGAAGAGGAACTGTCAGCTAATATACACACTGGTGCAGGAGAGGATCTGTCAGCTAATATACACACTGGTGCAGAAGAGGAACAGTCAGCTAATATACACACTGGTGCAGGAGAGGAACTGTCAGCTAATATACACACTGGTGCAGGAAAGGATCTGTCAGTTAATATACACACTGGTGCAGGAGAGGATCTGTCAGCTAATATATACACTGGTGCAGGAGAGGAACTGTCAGCTAATATACACACTGGTGCAGGAGAGGAACTGTCAGCTAATATACACACTGGTGCAGGAGAGGATCCGTCAGCTGATATACACACTGGTGCAGAAGAGGATCTGTCAGCTGATATACACACTGGTGCAGGAGAGGATCTGTCAGCTAATATACACACTGGTACAAGAGAGGATCTGTCAGTTCATATACACACTGGTGCAGGAGAGGATCTGTCAGCTAATATACACACTGGTGCAGGAAAGGATCTGTCAGTTAATATACACACTGGTGCAGGAGAGGATCTGTCAGCTAATATACACACTGGTGCAGGAGAGGAACTGTCAGCTAATATACACACTGGTGCAGGAGAGGATCTATCAGCTAATATACATACTGGTGCATGAGAGGATCTGTCAGCTAATATACACACTGGTGCAGGAGAGGATATGTCAGCTAATATACACACTGGTGCAGGAGAGGAACTGTCAGCTAATATACAAACTGGTGCAGGAGAGGATCTCTCAGCTAATATACACACTGGTGCAGGAGAGGATCTGTCAGCTAATATACACACTGGTGCAGGAGAGGAACTTTCAGCTAATGTACACACTGTTGCAGAAGAGGATCTGTCAGCTAATATAAACACTGGTGCAGGAGATGAACTGTCAGCTAATATACACACTGTGTCACTGATGTAGGAGAGGAACTGTCAGCTAATATACACACTGGTGCAGGAGAGGAACTGTCAGCTAATATACACACTGGTGCAGAAGAGGATCTGTCAGCTAATATACACACTGGTGCAGGAGATGATCTGTCAGCTAATATACACACTGGTGCAGGAGATGATCTGTCAGCTAATATACACACTGGTGCAGGAGATGATCTGTCAGCTAATATACACACTGGGGCAGGAGAGGAACTGTCAGCTAATATACACATTGGTGCAGGAGAGGAACAGTCAGCTAATAAACGCACTGGTGCAGAAGAGGAACAGTCAGCTAATATACACACTGGTGCAGAAGAGGAACAGTCAGCTAATATACACATTGGTACAGGAGAGGATCTGTCAGCTAATATAAACACTGGTGCAGGAGATGATCTGTCAGCTAATATGCACACTGGTGCAGGAGAGGAACTGTCAGCTAATGTACACACTGGGGCAGAAGAGGATCTGTCAGCTGATATACACACTGGTGCAGGAGAGGATCTGTCAGCTAATATACACACTGGTGCAGGAGAGGAACTATCAGCTAATATACACACTGGTGCAGAAGAGGAACTGTCAGCTAATATACACACTGGTGCAGGAGATGAACTGTCAGCTAATATACACACTGGTGCAGAAGAGGAACTGACAGCTGATGTACACACTGGTTCAGGAGAGGATCTGTCAGCTAATATACACACTGGTGCAGGAAATGATCTGTCAGCTAATATACACACTGGTGCAGGAGAGGAACTGTCAGCTAATATACACACTGGTGCAGGAGATGATCTGTCAGCTTATATACACACTGGTGCAGGAGAGGATCTGTCAGTTAATATACACACTGGTGCAGGAGAGGATCTGTCAGTTAATATACATACTGGTGCACGAGATGAACTGTCAGCTAATATACACACTGGTGCAGGAGATGAACTGTCAGTTAATATACACACTGGTGCAGGAGAGGATCTGTCAGCTAATATACACACTGGTGCATGAGAGGATCTGTCAGCTAATATACACACTGGTGCAGGAGGGGATCTGTCAGCTAATATACACACTGGTGCAGGAGATGAACTGTCAGCTAATATACACACTGGTGCAGGAGAGGATCTGTCAGCTAATATACACACTGGTGCAGGAGAGGAACTGTCAGCTAATATACACACTGGTGCAGGAGAGGATCTGTCAGTTAATATACACACTGGTGCAGGAAAGTATCTGTCAGTTAATATACACACTGGTGCAGGAGAGGATCTGTCAGCTAATTTACACACTGGTGCAGGAGAGGATCCGTCAGCTGATATACACACTGGTGCAGGAGAGGAACTGTCAGCTAATATACACACTGGTGCAGGAGAGGAACTGTCAGCTAATATACACACTGGTGCAGGAAAGGATCTGTCAGTTAATATACACACTGGTGCAGGAGAGGATCCGTCAGCTGATATACACACTGTTGCAGAAGAATATCTTTCAGCTAATATACACACTGGTGCAGGAGATGATCTTTCAGCTAATATACACACTGGTGCAGGAGAGGATCCGTCAGCTAATATACACACTGGTGCAGGAGAGGATCTGTCAGCTGATATACACACTGGTGCAGGAGAGGATCTGTCAGCTGATATACACACTGGTGCAGGAGAGGATCTGTCAGCTAATATACACACTGGTGCAGGAGAGGAACTGTCAGCTAATATACACACTGGTGCAGGAAAGGATCTGTCAGTTAATATACACACTGGTGCAGGAGAGGATCCATCAGCTGATATACACACTGGTGCAGGAGAGTAACTGTCAGCTAATATACACACTGGTGCAGGAGATGATCTGTCAGCTAATATACACACTGGTGCAGGAGAGGATCTGTCAGCTAATATACACACTGGTGCAGGAGAGGAACTGTCAGCTAATATACACATTGGTGCAGGAAAGAATCTGTCAGCTAATATACACACTGGTGCAGGAGAGGATCTATCAGCTAATATACACACTGGTGCAGGAGAGGATCTAACAGCTAATATACACACTGGTGCAGGAGAGGATCTGTCAGCTGATATACACACTGGTGCAGGAGAGGATCTGTCAGCTGATATACACACTGGTGCAGGAGAGGATCTGTCAGCTAATATACATACTGGTGCAGGAGATGATCTGTCAGCTAATATACACACTGGTGCAGGAGAGGATCTGTCAGCTAATATACACACTGGTGCAGGAGAGGAACTGTCAGCTAATATACACATTGGTGCAGGAAAGAATCTGTCAGCTAATATACACACTGGTGCATGAGAGGATCTATCAGCTAATATACACACTGGTGCATGAGAGGATCTGTCAGCTAATATACACACTGGTGCAGGAGATGATCTGTCAGCTAATATACACACTGGTGCAGGAGATGATCTTTCAGCTAATATACACACTGGTGCAGAAGATGATCTTTCAGCTAATATACACACTGGTGCATAAGAGGATCTGTCAGCTAATATACACACTGGTGCAGGAGATGATCTTTCAGCTAATATACACACTGGTGCAGGAGATGATCTTTCAGCTAATATACACACTGGTGCAGGAGAGGAACTGTCAGCTAATATACACACTGGTGCAGGAGATGATCTTTCAGCTAATATACACACTGGTGCAGGAGATGAACTGTCAGCTAATATACACACTGGTGCATGAGAAGATCTGTCAGCTAATATACACACTGGTGCAGGAGAGGAACTGTCAGCTAATGTACACACTGGTGCATGAGAGGATCTGTCAGCTAATATACACACTGGTGCAGGAGATGATCTTTCAGCTAATATACACACTGGTGCATGAGAGGATCTGTCAGCTAATATACACACCGGTGCAGGAGAGGAACTGTCAGCTAATATACACACTGGTGCAGGAGATGATCTTTCAGCTAATATACACACTGGTGCATGAGAGGATCTGTCAGCTAATATACACACTGGTGCAGGAGAGGATCTGTCAGCTAATATACACACTGGTGCAGGAGATAATCTGTCAGCTAATATACACACTGGTGCAGGAGAGTATCTCTCAGCTAATATACACACTGGTGCAGGAGAGGATCTTTCAGCTAATATACACACTGGTGCATGAGAGGATCTGTCAGCTAATATACACACTGGTACAGGAGAGGATCTGTCAGCTGATATACACACTGGTGCAGGAGAGGATCTGTCAGCTAATATACACACTGGTGCAGGAGAGGAACTGTCAGTTAATATACACACTGGTGCAGGAGAGGATCTGTCAGCTAATATACACACTGGTGCAGGAGAGGATCTGTCAGCTAATATACACACTGGTGCAGAAGATGAACTGTCAGCTAATATACACACTGGTGCAGAAGAGGAACAGTCAGCTAATATACACACTGGTGCAGGAGAGGATCTGTCAGCTAATATACACACTGGTGCAGAAGAGGAACTGTCAACTAATGTACACACTGGTGCAGGAAAGGATCTGTCAGTTAATATACACACTGGTGCAGGAGAGGATCTGTCAGCTAATATACACACTGGTGCAGGAGAGGAACTGTCAGCTAATATACACACTGGTGCAGGAGAGGAACTGTCAGCTAATATACACACTGGTGCAGGAGAGGATTTGTCAGCTAATATACACACTGGTGCAGGAGAGGAACTGCCAGCTAATATACACACTGGTGCAGGAAAGGATCTGTCAGTTAATATACACACTGGTGCAGGAGAGGATCTGTCAGCTAATATACACACTGGTGCAGGAGAGGAACTGTCAGCTAATATACACACTGGTGCAGGAGAGGATCTGTCAGATAATATACTCACTGGTGTAGGAGAGGATCTGTCAGCTAATATACACACTGGTGCATGAGAGGATCTGTCAGCTAATATACACACTGGTGCAGGTGAGGAACTTTCAGCTAATATACATACTGGTGCAGGAGAGGAACTGTCAGCTAATGTACACACCGGTGCAGAAGAGGATCTGTCAGCTAATATACACACTGGTGCAGGAGATGAACTGTCAGCTAATATACACACTGGTGCAGGAGAGGAACTGTCAGCTAATGTACACACCGGTGCAGAAGAGGATCTGTCAGCTAATATACACACTGGTGCAGGAGAGGAACTGTCAGCTAATATACACACTGGTGCAGGAGAGGATCTGTCAGGTAATATACACACTTGTGCAGGAGAGAATCTGTCAGCTAATATACACACTGGTGCAGGAGAGGATCCGTCAGCTAATATACACACTGGTGCAGGAGAGGATCTGTCAGCTGATATACACACTGGTGCAGGAGAGGATCTGTCACCTAATATACACACTGGTGCATGAGAGGAACAGTCAGCTAATATACACACTGGTGCAGGAGCGGATCTGTCAGCTAATGTACACACTGGTGCAGAAGAGGAACTGTCAGCTAATATACACACTGGTGCAGGAGAGGAACTGTCAGCTAATATACACACTGGTGCAGGAAAGGATCTGTCAGTTAATATACACACTGGTGCAGGAGAGGATCTGTCAGCTAATATATACACTGGTGCAGGAGAGGAACTGTCAGCTAATATACACACTGGTGCAGGAGAGGAACTGTCAGCTAATATACACACTGGTGCAGGAGAGGATCCGTCAGCTGATATACACACTGGTGCAGAAGAGGATCTGTCAGCTGATATACACACTGGTGCAGGAGAGGAACTGTCAGCTAATATACACACTGGTACAAGAGAGGATCTGTCAGTTCATATACACACTGGTGCAGGAGAGGATCTGTCAGCTAATATACACACTGGTACAGGAAAGGATCTGTCAGTTAATATACACACTGGTGCAGGAGAGGATCTGTCAGCTAATATACACACTGGTGCAGGAGATGATCTGTCAGCTAATATACACACTGGTGCAGGAGAGGAACTGTCAGCTAATATACACACTGGTGCAGGAGAGGATCTATCAGCTAATATACATACTGGTGCATGAGAGGATCTGTCAGCTAATATACACACTGGTGCAGGAGAGGATCTGTCAGCTAATATACACACTGGTGCAGGAGAGGAACTGTCAGCTAATATACAAACTGGTGCAGGAGAGGATCTCTCAGCTAATATACACACTGGTGCAGGAGAGGATCTGTCAGCTAATATACACACTGGTGCAGGAGAGGAACTGTCAGCTAATGTACACACTGTTGCAGAAGAGGATCTGTCAGCTAATATAAACACTGGTGCAGGAGATGAACTGTCAGCTAATATACACACTGTGTCACTGATGCAGGAGAGGAACTGTCAGCTAATATACACACTGGTGCAGGAGAGGAACTGTCAGCTAATATACACACTGGTGCAGGAGAGGAACTGTCAGCTAATATACACACTGGTGCAGGAGATGATCTGTCAGCTAATATACACACTGGTGCAGGAGATGATCTGTCAGCTAATATACACACTGGTGCAGGAGATGATCTGTCAGCTAATATACACACTGGGGCAGGAGAGGAACTGTCAGCTAATATACACACTGGTGCAGGAGAGGAAGAGTCAGCTAATAAACGCACTGGTGCAGAAGAGGAACAGTCAGCTAATATACACACTGGTGCAGAAGAGGAACAGTCAGCTAATATACACATTGGTACAGGAGAGGATATGTCAGCTAATATACACACTGGTGCAGGAGATGATCTGTCAGCTAATATACACACTGGTGCAGGAGAGGAACTGTCAGCTAATGTACACACTGGGGCAGAAGAGGATCTGTCAGCTGATATACACACTGGTGCAGGAGAGGATCTGTCAGCTAATATACACACTGGTGCAGGAGAGGAACTATCAGCTAATATACACACTGGTGCAGAAGAGGAACTGTCAGCTAATATACACACTGGTGCAGGAGATGAACTGTCAGCTAATATACACACTGGTGCAGAAGAGGAACTGGCAGCTGATGTACACACTGGTTCAGGAGAGAATCTGTCAGCTAATATACACACTGGTGCAGGAAATGATCTGTCATCTAATATACACACTGGTGCAGGAGAGGAACTGTCAGCTAATATACACACTGGTGCAGGAGAGGAACTGTCAGTTAATATACACACTGGTGCAGGAGAGGATATGTCAGCTAATATACACACTGGTGCAGGAGAGGATCTGTCAGCTAATATACACACTGGTGCAGAAGATGAACTGTCAGCTAATATACACACTGGTGCAGAAGAGGAACAGTCAGCTAATATACACACTGGTGCAGGAGAGGATCTGTCAGCTAATATACACACTGGTGCAGAAGAGGAACTGTCAACTAATGTACACACTGGTGCAGGAGAGGATCTGTCAGCTAATATACACACTGGTGCAGGAGAGGAACTGTCAGCTAATATACACACTGGTGCAGGAGAGGAACTGTCAGCTAATATACACACTGGTGCAGGAGAGGATCTGTCAGCTAATATACACACTGGTGCAGGAGAGGAACTGTCAGCTAATATACACACTGGTGCAGGAAAGGATCTGTCAGCTAATATACACACTGGTGCAGGAGAGGATCTGTCAGCTAATATACACACTGGTGCAGAAGATGAACTGTCAGCTAATATACACACTGGTGCAGAAGAGGAACAGTCAGCTAATATACACACTGGTGCAGGAGAGGATCTGTCAGCTAATATACACACTGGTGCAGAAGAGGAACTGTCAACTAATGTACACACTGGTGCAGGAAAGGATCTGTCAGTTAATATACACACTGGTGCAGGAGAGGATCTGTCAGCTAATATACACACTGGTGCAGGAGAGGAACTGTCAGCTAATATACACACTGGTGCAGGAGAGGAACTGTCAGCTAATATACACACTGGTGCAGGAGAGGATCTGTCAGCTAATATACACACTGGTGCAGGAGAGGAACTGTCAGCTAATATACACACTGGTGCAGGAAAGGATCTGTCAGTTAATATACACACTGGTGCAGGAGAGGATCTGTCAGCTAATATACACACTAGTGCAGGAGAGGAACTGTCAGCTAATATACACACTGGTGCAGGAGAGGATCTGTCAGATAATATACTCACTGGTGCAGGAGAGGATCTGTCAGCTAATATACACACTGGTGCAGGAGAGGAACTGTCAGCTAATATACACACTGGTGCAGGAGAGGATCTGTCAGCTAATATACACACTGGTGCAGGAGAGGATCTGTCAGCTAATATACACACTGGTGCAGGTGAGGAACTTTCAGCTAATATACATACTGGTGCAGGAGAGGAACTGTCAGCTAATGTACACACCGGTGCAGAAGAGGATCTGTCAGCTAATATACACACTGGTGCAGGAGATGAACTGTCAGCTAATATACACACTGGTGCAGGAGAGGAACTGTCAGCTAATGTACACACCGGTGCAGAAGAGGATCTGTCAGCTAATATACACACTGGTGCAGGAGAGGAACTGTCAGCTAATATACACACTGGTGCAGGAGAGGATCTGTCAGGTAATATACACACTTGTGCAGGAGAGAATCTGTCAGCTAATATACACACTGGTGCAGGAGAGGATCCGTCAGCTAATATACACACTGGTGCAGGAGAGGATCTGTCAGCTGATATACACACTGGTGCAGGAGAGGATCTGTCACCTAATATACACACTGGTGCATGAGAGGAACAGTCAGCTAATATACACACTGGTGCAGGAGAGGATCTGTCAGCTAATGTACACACTGGTGCAGAAGAGGAACTGTCAGCTAATATACACACTGGTGCAGGAGAGGAACTGTCAGCTAATATACACACTGGTGCAGGAAAGGATCTGTCAGTTAATATACACACTGGTGCAGGAGAGGATCTGTCAGCTAATATACACACTGGTGCAGGAGAGGAACTGTCAGCTAATATACACACTGGTGCAGGAGAGGAACTGTCAGCTAATATACACACTGGTGCAGGAGAGGATCCGTCAGCTGATATACACACTGGTGCAGAAGAGGATCTGTCAGCTGATATACACACTGGTGCAGGAGAGGATCTGTCAGATAATATACACACTGGTACAAGAGAGGATCTGTCAGTTCATATACACACTGGTGCAGGAGAGGATCTGTCAGCTAATATACACACTGGTGCAGGAAAGGATCTGTCAGTTAATATACACACTGGTGCAGGAGAGGATCTGTCAGCTAATATACACACTGGTGCAGGAGATGATCTGTCAGCTAATATACACACTGGTGCAGGAGAGGAACTGTCAGCTAATATACACACTGGTGCAGGAGAGGATCTATCAGCTAATATACATACTGGTGCATGAGAGGATCTGTCAGCTAATATACACACTGGTGCAGGAGAGGATCTGTCAGCTAATATACACACTGGTGCAGGAGAGGAACTGTCAGCTAATATACAAACTGGTGCAGGAGAGGATCTCTCAGCTAATATACACACTGGTGCAGGAGAGGATCTGTCAGCTAATATACACACTGGTGCAGGAGAGGAACTGTCAGCTAATATACACACTGGTGCAGGAGAGGATCTGTCAGCTAATATACACACTGGTGCAGGAGATGATCTGTTAGCTAATATACACACTGTGTCACTGATGCAGGAGAGGAACTGTCAGCTAATATACACACTGTGTCACTGTTGCAGAAGAGGATCTGTCAGCTAATATAAACACTGGTGCAGGAGATGAACTGTTAGCTAATATACACACTGTGTCACTGATGCAGGAGAGGAACTGTCAGCTAATATACACACTGGTGCAGGAGAGGAACTGTCAGCTAATATACACACTGGTGCAGGAGAGGAACTGTCAGCTAATATACACACTGGTGCAGGAGATGATCTGTCAGCTAATATACACACTGGTGCAGGAGATGATCTGTCAGCTAAAATACACACTGGTGCAGGAGATGATCTGTCAGCTAATATACACACTGGGGCAGGAGAGGAACTGTCAGCTAATATACACACTGGTGCAGGAGAGGAACAGTCAGCAAATAAACGCACTGGTGCAGAAGAGGAACAGTCAGCTAATATACACACTGGTGCAGAAGAGGAACAGTCAGCTAATATACACATTGGTACAGGAGAGGATCTGTCAGCTAATATACACACTGGTGCAGGAGATGATCTGTCAGCTGATATACACACTGGTGCAGGAGAGGATCTGTCAGCTAATATACACACTGGTGCAGGAGAGGAACTATCAGCTAATATACACACTGGTGCAGGAGATGAACTGTCAGCTAATATACACACTGGTGCAGAAGAGGAACTGACAGCTGATGTACACACTGGTTCAGGAGAGGATCTGTCAGCTAATATACACACTGGTGCAGGAAATGATCTGTCAGCTAATATACACACTGGTGCAGGAGAGGAACTGTCAGCTAATATACACACTGGTGCAGGAGATGATCTGTCATCTAATATACACACTGGTGCAGGAAATGATCTGTCATCTAATATACACACTGGTGCAGGAGAGGAACTGTCAGCTAATATACACACTGGTGCAGGAGATGATCTGTCAGCTTATATACACACTGGTGCAGGAGAGAATCTGTCAGTTAATATACACACTGGTGCAGGAGAGGATCTGTCAGTTAATATACATACTGGTGCACAAGATGAACTGTCAGCTAATATACACACTGGTGCAGGAGATGAACTGTCAGTTAATATACACACTGGTGCAGGAGAGGATCTGTCAGCTAATATACACACTTGTGCAGGAGAGGAACTGTCAGTTAACCTCTTAAGGACATATGACGGAATTTTTCCGTCATAAAACAATTGAGCAAACTGAAAGCTGTGTCCTTAAAGGGTTAATATACACACTGGTGCAGGAGAGGAACTGTCAGTTAATATACACACTGGTGCAGGAGAGGAACTATATCTGGGTGGACACTAAGCGCCTAATGCTAAAAGGGACCCTTTGCTCTAATAAATTGACCCCTAGCGGTCAGAAAAGTGGATATTCAGAAAGAAAAATTATTAAAGCGCCAAAAGGACAAGGCTGGGTCTAAGTGAAATTATATCATTTATTACAATGAATATAGAAAACAGTTAAAATATATCTAGAGTACATAAAAAATATATATACATATATCCTGGATCCAAGATTTACAATAATTAAAACAAAATGTAAAAGCAATCAGTAAAAACAGATGTATCCAAAACTTGATTTTATCAGTACTTCGATTGGTTTGGAGTCAATGATACAAGCTATGTATCTTAACAGTGCTTTAAAGCAAATGGATTGAATGTTATTTGATTGAGTGTGGGTGCTCTTATTAACACATCAGTGTGAAATAATAAAGTGCAAACAAAGGTTAACAAAGAACAGTGTAAAGATCAGTGTAAACCTATGATGTGAACACAACTAGCAATCGTTAAATTGTGTAGTGTTAGTGTACAATGGCAAACTCCAAAAAAACATATAAAAAATATAATTTGGAATATAAAAATATAAAAATATAAAAATCCAAAAAAAGGTCCAAAAAAGTCCTGAAACAAAGTGAACAGTCAAACAACAGTGGAGAATGTCAGATGTGAAAAATTAAAAATGAAAAATTAAAAATGAAAAATGAAAAAATGTACTTGTTTGTCCCAAACAGATGTAGTGGTATTCCTCCCAGTGTTTTTTCTCCCAAGTGTTAGATGTAGATAAGACTCCTAAGTGATGACCCAATCGGTCAGTCAGTGATCTGCCATATTGATCCTTTCTGTCAAAGATACAAGAACAATAATAGTGCAGACGTTTTACAAAATAGCTCCCTATCAGAGTATCACTTACCAGTCGACGCGTTTCGGTCAGGCATTGACCTTTATCAAGACAGAGTCTTGATAAAGGTCAATGCCTGACCGAAACGCGTCGACTGGTAAGTGATACTCTGATAGGGAGCTATTTTGTAAAACGTCTGCACTATTATTGTTCTTGTATCTTTGACAGAAAGGATCAATATGGCAGATCACTGACTGACCGATTGGGTCATCACTTAGGAGTCTTATCTACATCTAACACTTGGGAGAAAAAACACTGGGAGGAATACCACTACATCTGTTTGGGACAAACAAGTACATTTTTTCATTTTTCATTTTTAATTTTTCATTTTTAATTTTTCACATCTGACATTCTCCACTGTTGTTTGACTGTTCACTTTGTTTCAGGACTTTTTTGGACCTTTTTTTGGATTTTTATATTTTTATATTTTTATATTCCAAATTATATTTTTTATATGTTTTTTTGGAGTTTGCCATTGTACACTAACACTACACAATTTAACGATTGCTAGTTGTGTTCACATCATAGGTTTACACTGATCTTTACACTGTTCTTTGTTAACCTTTGTTTGCACTTTATTATTTCACACTGATGTGTTAATAAGAGCACCCACACTCAATCAAATAACATTCAATCCATTTGCTTTAAAGCACTGTTAAGATACATAGCTTGTATCATTGACTCCAAACCAATCGAAGTACTGATAAAATCAAGTTTTGGATACATCTGTTTTTACTGATTGCTTTTACATTTTGTTTTAATTATTGTAAATCTTGGATCCAGGATATATGTATATATATTTTTTATGTACTCTAGATATATTTTAACTGTTTTCTATATTCATTGTAATAAATGATATAATTTCACTTAGACCCAGCCTTGTCCTTTTGGCGCTTTAATAATTTTTCTTTCTGCAGGAGAGGAACTGTCAGCTAAAATACACACTGGTGCAGGAGAGGAACTGTCAGTTAATATACACACTGGTGCAGGAGAGGATCTGTCAGCTAATATACACACTGGTGCAGGAGAGGATCTGTCAGCTAATATACACACTGGTGCAGGAGGGGATCTGTCAGCTAATATACATACTGGTGCAGGAGATGAACTGTCAGCTAATAAACACACTGGTGCAGGAGAGGAACAGTCAGCTAATAAACGCACTGGTGCAGAAGAGGAACAGTCAGCTAATATACACACTGGTGCAGAAGAGGAACAGTCAGCTAATATACACATTGGTACAGGAGAGGATCTGTCAGCTAATATACACACTGGTGCAGGAGATGATCTGTCAGCTAATATACACACTGGTGCAGGAGAGGAACTGTCAGCTAATGTACACACTGGTGCAGGAGAGGATCTGTCAGCTAATATACACACTGGTGCAGGAGATGAACTGTCAGCTAATATACACACTGGTGCAGGAGATGATCTGTCAGCTAATATACACACTGGTGTAGGAGAGGAACTGTCAGCTAATATACACACTGGTGCAGGAGATGAACTGTCAGCTAATATACACACTGGTGCAGAAGAGGAACTGACAGCTGATGTACACACTGGTTCAGGAGAGGATCTGTCAGCTAATTTATACACAATGGTGCAGGAAATGATCTGTCATCTAATATACACACTGGTGCAGGAGAGGAACTGTCAGCTAATATACACACTGGTGCAGGAGATTATCTGTCAGCTTATATACACACTGGTGCAGGAGAGGATCTGTCAGTTAATATACACACTGGTGCAGGAGAGGATCTGTCAGTTAATATACACACTGGTGCAGGAGAGGTACTGTCAGCTAATATACACACTGGTGCACAAGATGAACTGTCAGCTAATATACACACTGGTGCAGGAGATGAACTGTCAGTTAATATACACACTGGTGCAGGAGCGGATCTGTCAGCTAATATACACACTGGTGCACAAGATGAACTGTCAGCTAATATACACACTGGTGCAGGAGATGAACTGTCAGTTAATATACACACTGGTGCAGGAGCGGATCTGTCAGCTAATATACATACTGGTGCAGGAGAGGAACTGTCAGCTAATATACACACTGGTGCAGGAGAGGAACTGTCAGTTAATATACACACTGGTGCAGGAGAGGATCTGTCAGCTAATATACACACTGGTGCAGGAGAGGATCTGTCAGCTAATATACACACTGGTGCAGGAGGGGATCTGTCAGCTAATATACACACTGGTGCAGGAGATGAACTGTCAGCTAATATACACACTGGTGCAGGAGAGGATCTGTCAGCTAATATACACACTGGTGCAGGAGAGGAACTGTCAGCTAATATACACACTGGTGCAGGAGAGGATCTATCAGCTAATATACACACTGGTGCAGGAGAGGATCTATCAGCTAATATACACACTGGTGCAGGAAAGGATCTGTCAGTTAATATACACACTGGTGCAGGAGATGAACTGTCAGCTAATATACACACTGGTGCAGGAGAGGATCTGTCAGCTAATATACACACTGGTGCAGGAGAGGAACTGTCAGCTAATATACACACTGGTGCAGGAGAGGATCTGTCAGTTAATATACACACTGGTGCAGGAAAGGATCTGTCAGTTAATATACACACTGGTGCAGGAGAGGATCTGTCAGCTAATTTACACACTGGTGCAGGAGAGGATCCGTCAGCTGATATACACACTGGTGCAGGAGAGGAACTGTCAGCTAATATACACACTGGTGCAGGAGAGGAACTGTCAGCTAATATACACACTGGTGCAGGAAAGGATCTGTCAGCTAATATACACACTGGTGCAGGAGAGGATCCGTCAGCTGATATACACACTGGTGCAGAAGATGATCTTTCAGCTAATATACACACTGGTGCAGGAGATGATCTTTCAGCTAATATACACACTGGTGCAGGAGAGGATCTGTCAGCTAATATACACACTGGTGCAGGAGACGATCTGTCAGCTGATATACACACTGGTGCAGGAGAGGATCTGTCAGCTGATATACACACTGGTGCAGGAGAGGATCTGTCAGCTAATTTACACACTGGTGCAGGAGAGGATCTGTCAGCTAATATACACACTGGTGCAGGAAAGGATCTGTCAGTTAATATACACACTGGTGCAGGAGAGGATCCGTCAGCTAATATACACACTGGTGCAGGAGATGATCTGTCAGCTAATATACACACTGGTGCAGGAGAGGATCTGTCAGCTAATATACACACTGGTGCAGGAGAGGAACTGTCAGCTAATATACACATTGGTGCAGGAAGAGATCTGTCAGCTAATATACACACTGGTGCAGGAGAGGATCTATCAGCTAATATACACACTGGTGCAGGAGAGGATCTATCAGCTCAGCTAATATACACACTGGTGCAGGAGAGGATCTGTCAGCTGATATACACACTGGTGCAGGAGAGGATCTGTCAGCTGATATACACACTGGTGCAGGAGAGGATCTGTCAGCTAATATACATACTGGTGCATGAGAGGATCTGTCAGCTAATATACACACTGGTGCAGGAGAGGAACTGTCAGCTAATATACACACTGGTGCAGGAGAGGATCTGTCAGCTAATATACACACTGGTGCATGAGAGGATCTGTCAGCTAATATACACACTGGTGCAGGAGAGGAACTGTCAGCTAATATACACACTGGTGCAGGAGAGGATCTATCAGCTAATATACACACTGGTGCAGGAGAGGATCTATCAGCTAATATACACACTGGTGCAGGAGAGGAACTTTCAGCTAATATACACACTGGTGCAGGAGAACCATTTTTAATTCAGAACCTGGGTTATGCTTGCTTATTGGTGGGTAAATGTAAGCCTCCAATAAGCAATCGCTATCCATGGTGCTGAACCTAAAATAGACTGGCTGCTAAGATTTACATTCCTGCTTTTAAAATAAAGATAGCTAGAGAACAAAGAAAAATTGATAATAGGAGTAAATTAGAAAGTTGCTTAAAATTTTATGCTCTACCTGAACCATGAAAGAAAAAATTTGTGTTCAGTGTCGCTTTAAGCAACTTTCTAATTTACTACTATAATCAATTTTGCTTCACTTTCTTGGTATCTTTATTTGAAAAAGCAAGAATGTAAGCACAAGAGCCAGCCCATTTTTGGTTCAGCACCTGGGTATCACTTTCTGATTGATGGTGTCTAAATGTAGCCAATAAAGATACCAAGAGAACAAAAGAAAATTGATAATAGGAGTAAATTAGAAAGTTGCTTAAAATTGCTGCTCTACCTCAATAAAAAAAAAAAATCTTATTTTGACTTTTAATGAAAAGCTTATTGTAAAGATTTTAACTATGTGAAATTTACTATAGTATCACTTTCTGTAAATCATTTTGTAAATCATTTTGTAAATCATTTCTGTAAATCATTTTGTACACTTGTATAAGGATGAAAACAATGTATTTTTAATTTAAGGGTAGCTGCTGTGCTTTTTCACTGCCTTGCAGAAGTCATACAATACCTTTCTATTTCATGCAAAATATGTAGCGGCCCAGTGTTTTGTATCACAGCAAGCAGTAGCACGAGTTCCCCAGTAAACAGGGTATTGTTCCTTGCCTTCGTATTGTCTGAGCCCTTTGCTAAAATCTTTCCTTCCATCCTGCTCCTAAAGCTGCTGACAATGTCAGGTCAATAGTGTCACATCCTGTGAGCTCAGCAAATACGTGGGGGGAGAACCCGTAATGTGCAGACAATAAAGCAGCCACTTCAAAAGGGCCCGTTCACAGGAAGTGCAGAACCATCCTACTGTACATTTATGTTCTGGGGTCAGCAATTAGTCCTTGTTATACTAGTGCATTATTAAAATTTCAGTATAGCACGTGTACAAAGACACACGTATACCTGCACGCACATGTCACACATACATACAGACAAGTATACCCAGCAAGGAAACATGCACACATACAAACACACACGTATACCTGCATGCAAATACAAACACACTCACATGTCACACATACATACAGATATGTACACCCAGCAAGGAAACATGCACATGTACAAACACACACGTATACCTGCACGCAAATACAAACACACTCACATGTCACACATACATACAAACATGTACACCCAGCAAGGAAACATGCACACATACAAACACACACGTATACCTGCACGCAAATACAAACACACTCACATGTCACACATACATACAAACATGTACACCCAGCAAGGAAACATGCACACATACAAACACACACGTATACCTGCACGCACATACAAACACACTCACATGTCACACATACATACAGACATGTATACAGACAACAAGAAACATGTATGCATACAAACACACACCTATACATGCATACAAATACAAACACACACAAATAACACTGTTCCTGTATTACATTAGTACTGTGCTTGCAGAGCACTGGGATGGGTGCTGTGCTGGCATTTTGAGATGGGTGCTGTGCTTGCAGTACATTGGGATGGGCACTGTGCTTGCATTACATTAGTGCTGTGCTTGCAGAGCACTGGGATGGGTGCTGTGCTGGCATTTTGAGATGGGTGCTGTGCTTGCAGTACATTGGGATGGGCACTGTGCTTGCATTACATTAGTGCTGTGCTGGCATTACATTGGGATGGGTGCTGTGCTGGCAGTACATTGAGATGGGTGCTGTGCTTGCAGTACATTGGGATGGGCACTGTGCTTGCATTACATTAGTGCTGTGCTTGCAGAGCATTGGGATGGGTGCTGTGCTGGCATTACATTGGGATGGGTGCTGTGCTGGCAGTACATTGAGATGGGTGCTGTGCTTGCAGTAAATTGGGATGGGCACTGTGCTTGCATTACATTAGTGCTGTGCTTGCAGAGCATTGGGATGGGTGCTGTGCTGGCATTTTGAGATGGGTGCTGTGCTTGCAGTACATTGGGATGGGCACTGTGCTTGCATTACATTAGTGCTGTGCTGGCATTACATTGGGATGGGTGCTGTGCTAGCAGTACATTGAGATGGGTGCTCTGCTGGTAGTACATTGAGATGGGTGCTGTGCTTGCAGTACATTGGGATGGGCACTGTGCTTGCATTACATTAGTGCTGTGCTTGCAGAGCATTGGGATGGGTGCTGTGCTGGCATTACATTGGGATGGGTGCTGTTCTGGCAGTACATTGAGGTGGGTGCTGTGCTTGCAGTACATTGGGATGGGCACTGTGCTTGCATTACATTAGTGCTGTGCTTGCAGAGCATTGGGATGGGTGCTGTGCTGGCATTACATTGGGATGGGTGCTGTGCTGGCAGTACATTGAGATGGGTGCTGTGCTGGCAGTACATTGAGATGGGTGCTGTGCTTGCAGTACATTGGGATGGGCACTGTGCTTGCATTACATTAGTGCTGTGCTTGCAGAGCATTGGGATGGGTGCTGTGCTGGCATTACATTGGGATGGGTGCTGTTCTGGCAGAACATTGAGATTGGTGCTGTGCTTGTAGTACATTGGGATGCGCTCTGCTTGTAGCACTTTGGGATATGCACTTTGCTTGTAGTACATTGTGATAGGCAGTTGTAGTACATTGGGAGGGGGCTTTGCTTGCAGTACATTAGGATGGGTGTTGTGCTTGCAGTACATTGGGATGGGTGTTGTGCTTGCTGTACATTGAGATGGGCTCTGTGCTTGCAGTACATTGGGATGGGTGTTGTGCTTGCAGTACATTGGGATGGGTGTTGTGCTTGCTGTACATTGAGATGGGTTCTGTGCTTGCAGTACATTGGGATGGGTGTTGTGCTTGCAGTACATTGGGATGGGTGTTGTGCTTGCTGTACATTGAGATGGGTTCTGTGCTTGCAGTACATTGGGATGGGTGTTGTGCTTGCAGTACATTGGGATGGGTCTTGTGCTTGCTGTACATTGAGATGGGTTCTGTGCTTGCAATACATTGGGATGGGTGTTGTGTTTGTATTGCATTACTTTGAGATAGGCACCATATTAAATTACACTGGGATGGGTACTGTGCTTGCAGTACATTGGGATGGGTGTATGCTTTCATTAAATTGAGATGGCTTCTGTGCTGACATTACATTGGGATGGGCGCTGTGCTTGCAGAACATTGAGATGGGTGCTGTGCTTTTAGTACATTGGGATGCGCCCTGCTTGTAGCACTTTGGGATAGGCACTTTGCTTGTATATCATTTGAGTTAGGCACTCTACTTGTAGTACATTGGAACGGGGGCTTTGCTTGCAGAGCATTAGGATAGGCACTCTACTTGTTGTACATCATGATGGGCACTCTGCTTGCAGTACATTGTGATAGGCACTCTGCTTGCAGTACATTGTGATAGGCACTTTGCTTGCAGTACATTGTGATGGGCACTCTGCTTGCAGTACATTGTGATGGGCACTCTGCTTGTAGTACATTGTGATGGGCACTCTGCTTGTAGTACATTGTGATGGGCACTCTGCTTGTAGTACATTGTGATGGGCACTATGCTTGCAGTACATTGTGATAGGCACTCTGCTTGCAGTACATTGTGATGGGCACTCTGCTTGCAGTACATTGTGATGGGCACTATGCTTGCAGTACATTGTGATAGGCCCTATGCTTGCAGTACATTGTGATGGGCACTATGCTTGCAGTACATTGTGATAGGCACTCTGCTTGCAGTACATTGTGATGGGCACTCTGCTTGTAGTACATTGTGATAGGCACTCTGCTTGTAGTACATTGTGATAGGCACTTTGCTTGCAGTACATTGTGATGGGCACTCTGCTTGTAGTACATTGTGATGGGAACTCTGCTTGCAGTGCATTGTGATGGGAACTCTGCTTGCAGTGCATTGTAATGGGCACTCTGCTTGTAGTACATTGTGATGAGCACTCTGCTTGCAGTGCATTGTAATGGGCACTCTGCTTGTAGTACATTGTGATGGACTCTGTGATTGCAATACATTGGGATGGCTATTATATTTCATTACATTGGGATGGGCACTGTATTGCATTACTTTGGGATGAGCACCATATTAAACTACATTGGGATGAGCACTGTGCTTGCTGTACAGTGGGATGGACTCTGTGATTGCAATACATTGGGATGGGCATTATATTGCATTAAACTGGGATGGGTACTATGCTTGCATTACATTGGGATAGGAACTGTATTGCATTACTTTGGGATGGACATTATATTGCATTACATTGGGATGGGCATGGTGTTTGCATTACATTGGGATAGGAACTGTAGTGCATTACTTTGGGATGAGTACCAAATTAAATTACGTTGGGGTAAGCACTCTGCTTGCAGTATGTTGGGATGGGGACTTTGCTTGTAGTACATTATGAAGGACTCTGTGATTGCAATACATTTGGATGGGCATTATATTGCATTACATTGGGATGGGCACTGTGCTTGCATTACATTGGGATAGGAACTGTAGTGCATTACTTTGGAATGGGCACCATACTCACCGGCATTAAGAGAAATCACACAGAAACTAACCGGCACAGAGAGAAATCACACAAACTCGCTGATATGGAGAGAAATCACACAGAAACTCACCGGTATGGAGAGAAATCACACAGAAACTCACCGGCATGGAAAGAAATCACACAGAATCTCACCAGAATGGAGAGAAATCACACAGAAACTCACCGGCATAGAAAGAAATCACCCAGAATCTCACCGGCATGGATAGAAATCACCCAGAAACTCACTGGCATGGAGAGAAGTCACACAGAAACTCACCGTCATGGAGAGAAATCACACAGAAACCCACCGGCATCAAAAGAAATCACAAGGAAATTCACCGGCACAGAGAGAAGTCACAAAGAAACTCACCGGCATGGAGAGAAATCACACAGAAACTCACCGGCATGGAGAGAAATCACACAAACTCGCTGATATTGAGAGAAATCACACAGAAACTCACCGGTATGGAGAGAAATCACACAGAAACTCACCGGCATGGAAAGAAATCACACAGAATCTCACCGGCATGGAGAGAAATCACACAGAAACTCACCGGCATGGAAAGAAATCACACAGAATCTCACCAGAATGGAGAGAAATCACACAGAAACTCACCAACATGGAGAGAAATCACACAGAAACTCACCGGCATAGAAAGAAATCACCCAGAATCTCACCGGCATGGATAGAAATCACCCAGAAACTCACTGGCATGGAGATAAATCACACAGAAACTCACCGTCATGGAGAGAAATCACACAGAAACTCACCAGCATGAAGAGAAATTACACAAAAACTCACCAGCACTGAAAGAAATCAGACAGAAATTCAGCGGCATGAATAGAAATCACCCAGAAACTCACCGGCATGGAGATAAATCACACAGAATCTCACCGGCATGGAGAGAAATCACACAGAAACTCACCGGCATGGAGAGAAATCACCCAGAAACTCACCAGCATGGAGAGAAATCACACAGAAACTCACCAGCATGGAGAGAAATCACACAGAAACTCACCGGCATGGAGAGAAATCACACAGAAACTCACCGGCATGGAGAGAAATCACACAGAAACTCACCGGCATAGAAAGAAATCACCCAGAATCTCACCGGCATGGATAGAAATCACCCAGAAACTCACTGGCATGGAAAGAAGTCACACAGAAACTCACTGGCATGGAGAGAAATCACACAGAAACTCACCGGCATGGAAAGAAATCACCCAGAATCTCACCGGCATGGATAGAAATCACCCAGAAACTCACTGGCATGGAGAGAAATCACACAGAAACTCACCGGCATAGAAAGAAATCACCCAGAATCTCACCGGCATGGATAGAAATCACCCAGAAACTCACTGGCATGGAGAGAAGTCACACAGAAACTCACCGTCATGGAGAGAAATCACACAGAAACCCACCGGCATCAAAAGAAATCACAAGGAAATTCACCGGCACAGAGAGAAGTCACACAGAAACTCACCAGCATGAAGCGAAATTACACAAAAACTCACCAGCACTGAAAGAAATCAGACAGAAATTCAGCGGCATGAATAGAAATCACCCAGAAACTCACCGGCATGGAGAGAAATCACACAGAAACTCACCGGCATGGAGAGAAATCACACAGAAACTCACCGGCATGGAGAGAAATCACCCAGAAACTCACCGGCATGGAGAGAAATCACACAGAAACTCACCGGCATGGAAAGAAATCACACAGAAACTCACCAGCATGGAGAGAAGTCACACAGAAACTCACCGGCATGGAGAGAAATCACACTGAAACTCACCGGCATGGAGAGAAATCACACAGAAACTCACCGGCATGGAGATAAATCACACAGAAACTCACCGGCATGGAGAGAAGTCACAGAAATACTTTTGGTG
Organism: Bombina bombina; assembly: GCF_027579735.1. Taxonomy (NCBI): domain Eukaryota; kingdom Metazoa; phylum Chordata; class Amphibia; order Anura; family Bombinatoridae; genus Bombina; species Bombina bombina. The sequence goes on along the minus strand of NC_069501.1, from coordinate 1,250,676,800 downwards.
CTTTTTTTGAGCATTGAATTGTAATGTACAGTATGTGTGGTGAGATAAATAACTCTCAGGCTATATTTATTTCTATTTCAACTGCAAAGTGTCTCGTTTTTGTTTTTTTTCCTTAGCAGAAGAGGTCTGTAGATACATTCTGTAATATGCTTTTATACTTAAAAGCATATTACAGAATGTGCCTACAGACCTCTTCTGCTGAGGTAAAATAAAAATACGAGACACTTTTTAGTTGAAATAGAAATAAATATACACTTGTGCTATTTCGCCTATTGCAGTATTACAATATGCTACGTCAGCTTGTCTACCATTTACGGTCCGACTCTGTCCTGACACTATCCTACAAACAAATACATTCTTTATGTTCCTATGTTCCAAGGCGCTGTGACGTGCTTCACTCACAATAGACACTAGTGTAAAGTGCACGTGTACTCAGCATACTGCCATATCAGCGGTAAAGCACTTAATTACTGAGCAAACAAGTTTTAAAGAAATTATTCTTGCAGGTGCATTTGTATATTACACATTTCTTCTAATACAGAGCCTGATAATCTAAAACTCTCTGCTCAGGAGAGATTATTTAACAAGTCTCATCAATACTGCAATGTCTTTTTTTAGACAGGCACATTTTAGCTTGAGAGATGTTTATTTAGAATTTTGTATATGAAGGATAACACATACTTTGCAATATAATGCTAAAAAAAAGAAAGAAAGAAAGAAAGAAAGGAAGACTGTACCTGATTTATCTCCATACCGGCGAGTTTTTGACTATGCACCAAGGGTCCAATTTACCAAAGTGCAAGCGGACATGATTCAATGTAGCGTATCATGTCCGCTGCACATCGATAAATGCCGACAGCAAACGCTGTCGGCATTTATCATTACACAAGCAGTTCACCAGAACTGCTTGTGCAATGCCGCCCCCTGCAGATTTGCAGCCAATCAGCGCTAGCAGGGGGTGTCAATTAGCCCGATAATATAGGATCGGACGGATTGAAGACCGCAGCCTCAGAGGCAGCGGACAAGTTATGGAGCAGCAGTCTTTAGACTACTAAAGAGACCTCTGTTTCCGGCTAGCCTGAAGGCTCGTGCGGAAACAGGGGCATCAAGCTCCATTTGGAGCTTGATAATTCCCCCCAAATCTGAAAAGCACTATAGTGTCATATGTCACAAAGACATTAAAACTTTAAACACTAAGGGCTTGATCACAAATGGAGCGCAATTTAGTGCTCCCGCTCGAGCGTAAACTACTCTAGATAGAGGCTTTTTGCGCATGTTGGGTACTGCTCATATTACAAGTTGAAAGTAAAAGTTTGCGCACAAGTGTAAATCCGACATGCGCAAAAAAATATTGCAACCTTGTTAACTTGTTCTCCCATAGCCTTCAATGGAGCGGGAAAACTGCAAAGAAAACTATCACCCATACTTGTGTGCTAACCCGACTGTATATATTCACTACCACTAAATCCAGCATGAAAAATTAATATTTAAAATCGCCATGTTCTTCATATAGAAGAATATGTTCTATTTATTCTTAAATAAATATTTCTATATGTATCTGTATATACCTATATCTGCATATCTTTTCCTATAGATCTATAGGTATAGGTATGGATTTTGCATGAACAGTATCAGATATATAAAGAAATATATATTTAATAATAAAAAAGTACATTATTTTCTATGTGAAGAACATAGAAATCTAAAATATTTGTGCATCAGGTTTTGCGATTTATATTTTAACATGTTTGGGTTAGCGCACTTGAAAATTTAAGGCACTGTAAAATATTCTGAATAATCCATAGAATATATCTATATATTTTACAGTATGTTTATTAATTTTTAGTAATTTTTTTTTAAATGAGCTGCAATATACCCCTTATTGCTTGCACGCAACAGCTCGCCATTCTTAATCTAGCCCTAAATAAGTACTAGATAGAATGATACATTCAAAACAAACATTAGCCTGATTATAATATGAAGATTTTTTTTTTAATATTATATTAATTGTTTCCATTTTTAAATGATGTTATAGTGTGGATAATGGGTATCAACGTGTTATAACATAAGTTATTTTCACTACTGGGGCCAATTAGGGACAGCTGTAAATAGTTTACTAACGTCTGCAAACAATGGCTGTGAGGAATATATCAGTGTTAAGTCTGGAGTCTGCAAGTCCACTGCTAGCAGGAATTGTAAAGCTCACACACAATTCAATTACAGGACATGGGGACAGAATAAATAATGAATGCATATTGCAAAGTTGTTTTACTAAACATAATTTAACATTTTCTATTATAATCCTAAAGTGTTTAATGCCACTTTAATGCAAGAAATAGATAAACCTACAACATATATCATTTGCTTTCCTGTATTTAGGAGTTTTAAAAAAAAAAAGAAACCTCATAAAGGTGAACAGGCGTCAAATTAAATATTGATCTGGGATCGTGAGTCCGAGGTGATTTTTATGACAGCATGTAATGATAAGAGATATACCAGCTATTGTAAATGCTGGTACTTAGGTGTGTTGCGTGTCTCGGGAGTCAATAAAAAAGCTCTTAACCTGTAATGTGACTGTATAATAGCAGCAAGTACAGATAAGGAGGAACTTATACAATGAGTTTTATGGTGAAAAGATCTCATGTCTGATTTCACGCAGAGGGAGTATGTTTTGTATGGCTAGTTTAGAAATATTGATGCAGCAACCCAAATATTAACCCTGAAAGGGATACTAAACCCCCCAAAAAATTATTTCATGATTTGGATAGCTAATTTTAAGCAATTTTCTAATTTACTCCTATTATACATTTTTATTCGGTAGCTTGGTATCTTTATTTGAAAACAGGAATGTAAGCTTTTCAGCCGGACCCTTTTTGGTTTAGCACCCACGGTACAGCTTGCTGATTGGTGGCTACATTTCGCCGTACAGGTTACTGCGCTGATCCTTAAGGGCTAATGACTGGCGCTGTGTCGTTAAGGAACTTGACCACAAAACAAGATACAAGGGCGGTGCTTGGCTCACGGCCAGTCTCTTGTTTGCTTCTGCAGATTTTTTGAGACAGTTCTATCCAGAGAGGCCACTTAAAAGGACATAAGATAAAACCATGTTCTTTCATGATTCAAATTAGATCATAGATGTAAATTGGAAAGTAGTTTAAAATTGTATGTTGTATTAAATCATGAGAGAAACAAATTTATTTCATGTCCCTTTAACCTTAATACAACAGATGTGAATATTTTACAATTAGGAACATTTACAAAACCCATTTTCAAGTGTTTATGGTTGTAGCAAACAATAAAATAATTATAAGGCCACTTACAATTTATGTCTATTAATCAATGAAAGATCTGTCCTTATGGATAAGTTGTGCACAACTAATATTTTCTGTTACTTTCAATAAAAATTTCAACTTGAACTCCTCTTGTTACGTAACCTAGACAGCTGATGCACCTTTAATAACAGAAGTTTATTATGTGTGTTGCCGTAATATTCTTTGATAGATAGACATACAGGGCTAGAAAAATATCACTTTAATTTACCATCATAGTTAAAAAGACAGTCTACTCCAGAATATTTATATAAAAAGATAGATAATCCCTTTATTACCCATTAATTAGTTTTGTATAACCAACATTGTTATATTAATATACTCTTTACCTCTGTGATTACCTTGTATCTCTGCAGATTGCCCCCTTATTTCTTTTGACAGACTTGCATTTTAGCCAATCAGTGCTGACTCATAAATAACTCCATGTGAGTGAGCACAATGTTATCTTTATGGCACACATTAACTAGAGTTGTCTAACTGTCCAAATGCATTGAGATAAGAGGCAGCCTTCAAGAACTTAGACATTTGCATATGAGCCTACCTAGGTTTAGCTTTCAACAAAGAATACCAACGGAACAAAGGAAATGTCATGATAAAAGTAAATTGGAAAGTTATTTAAAATTTATGCCCTATCTGAATCATGAAAGTTTAATTTTCACTGTCCCTTTAAACATATGCAAGAGTGTACAATTGTAGTAATATACATACACTATAAACAGACCCCCAAACTGTTTCAGGTTGTAATGGGTTTTAGAATGAGTTTCTGGGGTCTGGCCTTGGCTCCGCCCATTATAAACCAGACTCCATCCAGCCTTAGCCATGTTACATAAAGCCACATGCTTGGTCCAGCCCTCCCTGCAAAATGCACGGTAGCCAACATCTACCTCTCTATCCAAGAGGGTTTCCTGGAAATATTTGGAGTTATGCTATTAAGCCATTTTATATACCTTATGTATTTATTTAAAGTGAATGTCAAGTTTGATGAATCAGTGCCTGTTTTTTAAAAACCCTATTAAAAACAGGGGCACTTTTATTCATCAAACTTTACTTTTCACTCGTTTTGTTAAAATACCTTTTAATATTGGAAGCCGCTCCAGCAATTCCTCCTCCTGCCGCTCGTCACTTCATATGTCAGCAATGACGAATACAGCAACCTCCAATCACTTCTTCCCCCCAGGAGAATCATTGCCTGAGGCAACACCGTGATTGGAGGAAGCTGGATTCTTCATTTTTGACATATGAAGAGGCTTGCGACCGGCCTGGGAAGCGCTGGAATGGCTTTCAAGATTAAACTGTAAGTATTTTAACAAAACGAGTGAAATGTAAAGTTGAAAGTGCCCCTGTTTTTAATAGGGTTTTTAAAAACCGGGCACTGATTCATCAAACTTGACATTCACTTTAAATTAAACAGCTTTATAATAGTTCAAATGGAATACCCACAGGCCCCAATTTAACAAAGGTCTGTCAGACCTGATCCGACAATGCGGATCAGGTCCGACAGACCTCGCTGAATGAGGAGAGCAATACGCTCTCCATATTCAGCATTGCACCAGCAGCTTCTTTAGACCGCTGCTTTATAACTGCTGTTTCTGGAGAGCCTGCAGGCTCGCCAGAAACACAGGCCCTCAAGCTCCATTCGGAGTTTGATAAGTTGGCCCCACAGACTTTATTTACAGCTTATGGATATTAATATTTGTGACGGACCGCCTGGTACCCCAAATGAGTTCCTCCGTCAGAACACTTCCCTTGTCCTGGACATCCCTTTATCAAGAGCAGTAGCTCCTGGTATCTCCCTTTGACCGCAGTCTAAAGTTATGGAGGGGAACAGAACTGAGACAGCACACAGATTTATACCCCCTGGCATTCCAGAGTCACAGAGCTTCAGGTTACAGCGGGAATTGGTTAAACAGTAAAGCAAACATATGAGCAATACATCAAACCTCTAACAACTGTCTATTCACAGGTAAAACAGATTAACATATCAAGTTAATTAACTGGGGAAGAAAGTTTACTCTGACAATCTGATGTTGGGCAGTCTAGTTAAAATAATCACACAGGAACACAATCAGTTTACCCAGACAGACTCCTGAGACGCAATCAGATTAGAAACGTAACTAAAATACATCTTATTACAGAATATAATAACAGCTCTTATTAACTATGACGTCCTTTATGCCCACTTGGTTTATAGAGTCACAATTGCTCCCACAAGAGGCACTCACACCCTGTACCCATCCTGTATTTATGGACATAAGACAGAGTTATGAAAGTACATGGGGTGTCCAGCATATAAAATTCCATATTTCCATGCAGTTTCTGGGTATCCTTAAGCCCATGTACCTCCTGCCCAAAGAATGTTCCATAACAGGCCCTCAGATCACATATCTCCCCCTTCGGAAGGAGACTAACACAGGAGGAGACCCCAGACGAGTTGACTTCGAAGTTAGTCCGTAGATCCATTCCCCCAAAGCCCGTATCCACACAGTACCCCAAACAAATTGTCCCAAACAGAGCATCACTCACCCGGCCGACCTCTGCCTCTCTCATAGAACATACCCGCTGCTGGGAAGAAGTGCCGACTGTCCCTTCTCCCTGGAGTCCTTTCAGTCGATGGAGAGAAGACAGGGTGGCTGGGGCTCACTCCAACATGCTGTTGTGGATCTGGGCCTGCCCAGCATCCCTGGAGAATACAGGTGAAGACTGTAGTCCCAGCCACTTGTACTGGATAGGAATCTGCCATTGCTTGCAGAGAGAGGCTGACATCTCTCGGTCCCAATGCCAGCTCCTCCGCTGGAATTGCTGCATGCTCCTCCGGTCCCTCTGCCAGCGTGAGGCTGTCATTCCTGTTTTCTGGGGTGCAGGTTAGTGATGGGCAGAGGCCAACAACACTCTGCACTGTTGTCTGCTCTTCTGTTGGGTAATCCGCATCTGACACCTCAGAGGAAAAGTCAATTAGAACCACAATCTCTGGGTCTAGCTGGGGAGATAACAGGGTGACTAGGGTCCCCATGCCAGGGGGTTGGGGATCTGGGCGGACTTCCCTGTATCCCTGCACTCCACGTGTGGATATGAAGTCCACTAGATCCGCTGCCTCTGAAGTAATTAAAAGACCACTTTCCAGCAGTTCTATGTAATCCACCTCAAGGTACCATTCCTTATAGATAAGCCATGTCAGGTCAGGCTCTAAGGCAAGAGTTTCCGATGGCTGTAATAGCTCCTGCCTCTTGCTTTGAATGTCCCAGAAATGATATCCCTCGGGACTGCCAAAGTTAACTTTCTCCTCAAATGCTTCCCATAATAAGCTGGGGCCACCAAAGTCATCACCTTCTGGGGAATAGTGCGTTTCTGCCCATGACTGCCACCTGTCTGCAAACCAATATAACGCTCTGTACCGATCCTCAAGCTTGACCTCTCTTTGCACCAGACACTTCAGTTTGGCTATCCCCTCACCTATGGGTTGTCCTCTCAGTAAGCAGAGCTGCAAGTTTACCTGGTCCCCAAAGTGCTGTTCTGGGGAGGGCAGGACTTTGCCTCTGCAGCCATACCAATTCTCCAGTGCATCTTCCCACATCTCTAGCCGAATCAGGGCTCTCCATTCCAGGCACATCTCCTCTGGAACTGGCCCTCCTAAAACAGCAAGGGCGACTTTGATTTGTCGCTCAAAGTCCCATATCGGAACTTCCCATTTAGAAATATCTGATCCCAGCATCTCAGCTGTCCGAATATTCCGATACCTAGTGATCTGCTTCACCACCTCAGCATTCGTTACCCTCACTACTGCTTCGGATGGGTTGGCTCCGTAGATTGACAACCTTCTCCGCACTCTGCTGTGTAATTTTTCCTCTACATCATCTATAATCGTCTGACTGCGATCCTTCACTGGCTGCCATTGGCGCATTTTTGTAGTGCTGCTTATGGACTGATAGCTAGGCAGCACATCCCTCCAACCCTGCTTGTCCTGTGCAGAAACAGGTTCATCAAGGTGGGTCAGCACTTGCTGCATTCGCCATAGGAGCTCCGCTTCCATAGCTGCGGGTGACAGTGCCGCTCCACCTCTGTCAGCAGGACAAGAAATCAATCCCAGCGCTTGCCACCAAATGTGACGGACCGCCTGGTACCCCAAATGAGTACCTCCGTCAGAACACTTCCCTTGTCCTGGACATCCTTTTATCCAGAGCAATAGCTCCTGGTATCTCCCTTTGACCGCAGTCTAAAGTTATGGACGGGAACAGAACTGAGACAACACTCAGTGGTCTGAACACAAAAATGAACACTTTATTTAAAAGCAGCACACATATTTATACCCCCTGGCATTCCAGAGTCACAGAGCTTCAGGTTACAGAGGTAATTGGTTAAACAGTAAAGCACACTTACAAACAATAAATCAAACCTCTAACAATTGTCTATTCACAGGTAAAACAGATTAACATATCAAGTTAATTAACTGGGGAGGAAAGTTTACTTAGACAATCTGATTTTGGGCAGTCTAGTTAACATAATCACACAGGAACACAATCAGTTTACCCAGACAGACTCCTCAGACACAGTCAGATCAGAAACGTAAATAAAATACATCTTATTACAAAATATAAAAGCAGCTCTTATTAACTATTAAGTCCTTTATTTACGGATACAGGGTAACATGGACATAAGACAGAGTTATGAAAGTACATGGGGTGTCCAGCATATAAAATTCCACATTTCCATGCAGTCTCTGGGTATCCTTAATCCCATGTACCTCCTGCCCAAAGAATGTCCCATAACAGGCCCTCAGATCTTGGTGACTCATGTGAAAATATTGTTCCTGTCTTTGCATGTTTTAGGCCAAAAAGTTAATTTTTTAAATCCTCAAAATGCTATAAATTGCCTCAGCCGGCTCGTGATTTTCAGCATCTTGCAGTAAAACTAGGTCACAGATTTTAATTTTTGGCATCGTTTGAGAGAGTGGGACAAACACAAAATCAAAAGGTGTTTAAAGTCCCTATATGATTGCTGTGCACAATGCTGATTGGTCCTGAGGGTCATAATACATTGAGATGTTACATCTGCAGGAAAAGTGTCAGGAGCTGGGCTTACAAAGCTATATAGGAGGCAAATCTTCTTAGTGTGAGTTAGTTTAAGTAAATGGCACCTTCCTACAAACACCTAGGCCTAGATTTGGAGTTCGGCGGTAGAAGGGCTGTTAACGCTCCGCGGGCTTTTTTCTGGCCGCACCATAAATTTAACTCTGGTATCGAGAGTTCAAACAAATGCTGCGTTAGGCTCCAAAAAAGGAGCGTAGAGCATTTTTACCGCAAATGCAACTCTCGATACCAGAGTTGCTTACGGACGCGGCCAGCCTCAAAAACGTGCTCGTGCACGATTCTCCCATAGGAAACAATGGGGCTGTTTGAGCTGAAAAAAAACCTAACACCTGCAAAAAAGCAGCATTCAGCTCCTAACGCAGCCCCATTGTTTTCTATGGGGAAACACTTCCTACGTCTGCACCTAACACTCTAACATGTACCCCGAGTCTAAACACCCCTAACCTTACACTTATTAACCCCTAATCTGTCGCCCCCGCTATCGCTGACCGCTGCATATTTTTTTAACCCCTAATCTGCCGCTCCGTAAACCGCCGCAACCTACGTTATCCCTATGTACCCCTAATCTGCTGCCCTAACATCGCCGACCCCTATATTATATTTATTAACCCCTAATCTGCCCCCCAAAACGTCGCCTCCACCTACCTTCAATTATTAACCCCTAATCTGCCGACTGGAGCTCACCGCTATTCTAATAAATGTATTAACCCTTAAAGCTAAGTCTAACCCTAACACTAACACCCCCCTAACTTAAATATAATTTACATCTAACGAAATAAATTAACTCTTATTAAATAAATGATTCCTATTTAAAGCTAAATACTTACCTGTAAAATAAATCCTAATATAGCTACAATATAAATTATAATTATATTATAGCTATTTTAGGATTAATATTTATTTTACAGGCAACTTTGTAATTATTTTAACCAGGTACAATAGCTATTCAATAGTTAAGAACTATTTAATAGTTACCTAGTTAAAATAATAACAAATTTACCTGTAAAATAAATCCTAACCTAAGATATAATTAAACCTAACACTACCCTATCAATAAATTAATTAAATAAACTACCTACAATTACCTACAATTAACCTAACACTACACTATCAATAAATTAATTAAACACAATTCCTACAAATAAATACAATTAAATAAACTAGCTAAAGTACAAAAAATAAAAAAGAACTAAGTTACAAAAAATAAAAAAATATTTACAAACATAAGAAAAATATTACAACAATTTTAAACTAATTACACCTACTCTAAGCCCCCTAATAAAATAACAAAGCCCCCCAAAATAAAAAAATGCCCTACCCTATTCTAAATTAAAAAAGTTACAAGCTCTTTTACCTTACCAGCCCTGAACAGGGCCCTTTGCGGGGCATGCCCCAAGAATTTCAGCTCTTTTGCCTGTAAAAAAAACATACAATATCCCCCCCCCCAACATTACAACCCACCACCCACATACCCCTAATCTAACCCAAACCCCCCTTAAATAAACCTAACACTAAGCCCCTGAAGATCTTCCTACCTTGTCTTCACCATCCAGGTTCACCGATCCGTCCTGAAGAGCTCCTCCGATGTCCTGATCCAAGCCCAAGCGGGGTGCTGAAGAGGTCCATGATCCGGTCAAAGTCTTCATCCAAGCGGGGCAGAAGAGGATCTTCCATCCGATTGAAGTCATCATCCAGGCGGCATCTTCTATGGTCTTCCATCCGGAGCGAAGCGGCAGGATCCTGAAGACCTCCAGCGCGGAACATCCATCTGGCCCGACGACTGAACGACGAATGACTGTTCCTTTAAGGGACGTCATCCAAGATGGCGTCCCTCGAATTCCGATTGGCTGATAGGATTCTATCAGCCAATCGGAATTAAGGTAGGAATTTTCTGATTGGCTGATGGAATCAGCCAATCAGAATCAAGTTCAATCTGATTGGCTGATCCAATCAGCCAATCAGATTGAGCTCGCATTCTATTGGCTGTTCCGATCAGCCAATAGAATGCGAGCTCAATCTGATTGGCTGATTGGATCAGCCAATCGGATTGAACTTGATTCTGATTGGCTGATTCCATCAGCCAATCAGAAAATTCCTACCTTAATTCCGATTGGCTGATAGAATCCTATCAGCCAATCGGAATTCGAGGGACGCCATCTTGGATGACGTCCCTTAAAGGAACCGTCATTCGTCGGGAGACAACGGAAGAAGAGGATGGATCCGCGTCGCCTGCTTCAAGATGGACCCGCTCCGCACCGGATGGAAGAAGATCGAAGATGCCGCTTGGAGAAGATGTTTGCCGGTCCGGATGTCCTCTTCTTGCCGGATAGGAGGAAGACTTTGGAGCCTCTTCTGGACCTCTTCAGCCACCGGATGATGGATCGCCAACCCCCGCTTGGGTTGGATGAAGATGTTGGAGCCAGGACGGATCGGTGATACCTGGATGGTGAAGACAAGGTAGGAAGATCTTCAGGGGCTTAGTGTTAGGTTTCTTTAAGGGGGGTTTGGGTTAGATTAGGGGTATGTGGGTGGTGGGTTGTAATGTTGGGGGGGGGGTATGGTATGGTTTTTTTTTACAGGCAAAAGAGCTGAAATTCTTGGGGCATGCCCCGCAAAGGGCCCTGTTCAGGGCTGGTAAGGTAAAAGAGCTTGTAACTTTTTTAATTTAGAATAGGGTAGGGAATGTTTTATTTTGGGGGGCTTTGTTATTTTATTAGGGGGCTTAGAGTAGGTGTAATTAGTTTAAAATTGTTGTAATATTTTTCTTATGTTTGTAAATATTTTTTTATTTTTTGTAACTTAGTTCTTTTTTATTTTTTGTACTTTAGCTAGTTT